>NC_053491.1:6751782-6851782 GCF_905171775.1 Rana temporaria
ACGGGGGGGCGGAGTGTTAATCCAACGCATAAAAACGCAGGGCGCTGCTGACGGTGTGAATGAGCCCCAAATAGTTGGCGTTATATAAATACCTGGAATAAATAAATAATAATAACAATGTGCGGTTATTTCCAGGCGGTAGCACTCCCCTGCGCTCCGATCGCCAGCTGTCGCATTACACAAGGGTTGGCAACCTTTGGCACTCCATCTGTTGTGGAACTACAAGTCCCAGGAGGGATTGTAAGACTCAGTCACATGTATGACCCCCAGAGTTAGAGGCATGATGGGATTTGTAGTTTTACCAACGCTGGAGTGTGAAACGTTACTTTCCCCGATACAATTCTAAACGTTGTTACATTGTTACCAATGACAAGCACTCCCGTGAGAAGAACTACTGACCTCATCCTGGGTGGAGAAGACTCCGTACGGTAAGTTGTGGACGGGGAAGTCGCAGTCGGCGGGGACAGGGATGAAGGACATGACCGGCTCAGAGACAGACGAGTGTCACAAAGATTTCCAAACCTTCTGTGATCTCCAGATGTGTGAGATCAAAGAGCGAGCTTCCTCCTCACCGTCCAATCAGGGGAGAGCGGAGCTCCTCCACCCTCCCATTCCACTAATGCAAACCAGGGGTAGCGTGACTCAGCCCATTCCTGCGAGCAAAGTCCAACTCTTCCCAAAATTCGGAGGAGACCCCCGGCTGCTGTATTCCGGAGGAATGTCCCAAGTCACTTTACAACTCTATACAGATGTCCTCAGGACCCACTAACAGGCCAGGTTTTAGGTATTACCTTGGGGAGATACAGACTAGAATTCTGCAATCACAGCAAATGAGATCACCTGGGATGGATTTCAGTTATCTTGCAAACCTGGCCTGTTAGTGGGTCCTGAGGACGGGAGTTGAGAACCTCGGATATAGATCTTTATATCACTAGAGGGGTCACCAGCAGGAGGAAGGAGGTCCTGATTCCTCTATATAGATCTTTATATCACTAGAGGGATCACCAGAGGAGGAAGGGGGTCCTGATTCCTTTATATAGATCTTTTTATCACTAGAGGGATCACCAGCAGGAGGAAGGGGGTCCTCATTCCTCTATATAGATCTTTATATCACTAGAGGGGTCACCAGCAGGAGGAAGGAGGTCCTGATACCTCTATATAGATCTTTATATCACTAGAGGGGTCACCAGCAGGAGGAAGGGGGTCCTCATTCCTCTATATAGGTCTTTATATCACTAGAGGGGTCACCAGCAGGAGGAAGGAGGTCCTGATTCCTCTATATAGATCTTTATATCACTAGAGGGGTCACCAGCAGGAGGAAGGAGGTCCTGATTCCTCTATATAGATCTTTATATCACTAGAGGGGTCTTCATCAGGAGGAAGGAGGTCCTGATTCCTCTATATAGATCTTTATATCACTAGAGGGGTCTTCATCAGGAGGAAGGAGGTCCTGATTCCTCTATATAGATCTTTATATCACTAGAGGGGTCACCAGGGGGAGGAAGGAGGTCCTGATTCCTCTATATAGATCTTTATATCACTAGAGGGGTCACCAGCAGGAGGAAGGGGGTCCTGATCCCTCTATATAGATCTTTATATCACTAGAGGGGTCACCAGCAGGGGGAAGGAGGTCCTGATTCCTCTATATAGATCTTTATATCACTAGAGGGGTCACCAGCAGGAGGAAGGAGGTCCTGATTCCTCTATATAGATCTTTATATCACTAGAGGGGTCACCAGCAGGAGGAAGGAGGTCCTGATTCCTCTATATAGATCTTTATATCACTAGAGGGGTCACCAGCAGGAGAAAGGAGGTCCTGATTCCTCTATATAGATCTTTATATCACTAGAGGGGTCACCAGCAGGAGAAAGGAGGTCCTGATTCCTCTATATAGATCTTTATATCACTAGAGGGGTCCCCAGCAGGAGGATGGGGTCCTGATTCCTCTATATAGATCTTTATATCACGAGAGGGATCACCAGCAGGAGGAAGGAGGTCCTGATTCCTCTATATAGATCTTTATATCACTAGAGGGGTCACCAGCAGGAGGAAGGAGGTCCTGATTCCTCTATATAGATCTTTATATCACGAGAGGGATCACCAGCAGGAGGAAGGAGGTCCTGATTCCTCTATATAGATCTTTATATCACTAGAGGGATCACCAGCAGGAGGAAGGAGGTCCTGATTCCTCTATATAGATCTTTATATCACCAGAGGGGTCACCAGAAGGACGAAGGAGGTCCTGATTCCTCTATATAGATATTTATATCACTAGAGGGGTCACCAGCAGGAGGAAGGAGGTCCTGATTCCTCTATATAGATCTTTATATCACTAGAGGGGTCACCAGCAGGAGGAAGGGGGTCCTGATTCCTCTATATAGGTCTTTAGGTCACTAGAGGGATCACCAGCAGGGGGAAGGAGGTCCTGATTCCTCTATATAGATCTTTATATCACTAGAGGGGTCACCAGCAGGAGGAAGGGGGTCCTGATTCCTCTATATAGGTCTTTAGGTCACTAGAGGGGTCACCAGCAGGGGGAAGAGGTCCTGATTCCTCTATATAGATCTTTATATCACTAGAGGGGTCACCAGCAGGAGGAAGGAGGTCCTGATTCCTCTATATAGATCCTTATATCACTAGAGGGGTCACCAGCAGGAGGAAGGAGGTCCTGATTCCTCTATATAGATCTTTATATCACTAGAGGGGTCACCAGCAGGAGGAAGGAGGTCCTGATTCCTCTATATAGATCTTTATATCACTAGAGGGGTCACCAGCAGGAGGAAGGAGGTCCTGATTCCTCTATATAGATCTTTATATCACTAGAGGGGTCACCAGCAGGAGGAAGGAGGTCCTGATTCCTCTATATAGATCTTTATATCACTAGAGGGGTCACCAGCAGGAGGAAGGAGGTCCTGATCCCTCTATATAGATCTTTATATCACTAGACGCATGGGTGCTCAACCTGTGGCTCTCCAGCTGTTGCGGAACTACAATTCCCATGAGGCATTGCAAGCCGCTGACAGGTACAAGCATGTCTCCCAAAGGCTGAGGCATTATGGGAATTGTAGTTTTGCAACAGCTGGAGAGCCACAGGTTGAGCACCCATGCACTAGAGGGATCACCAGCAGGAGGAAGGGGGTCCTGATTCCTCTATATAGATCAGTGGTTCTCAACCCCTCTAGTACTGTGACCCAGCAGCGTTGCTATGGGGGTGCGGAGGGTGCGGGCCGAACCGGGTGACACCCTCCAGAGGGGTGACACCAGGGGCCGGGGCTGCAGGGGCAAGAGCGGGGCTTTAGTCTTGGGTGTGATAGCGAGTGGGCTACTACAGTGTGTGTCGGCATTTGCCGACATCTCCTGCGGGGTGTCCCCGGGTCTCCAGCGCAGCGATCGCGACGGCCGACACTTTTTTGGGACCACTGTCATTTATACAGCGATCAGTGCTATAAAAATGTACTGATTACTGTGTAAATGACACTGGCAGGGAAGGAGTTAACCAGTAGAGGGCAGTGAAGGGGTTAAGTGTGTCCTAGGGAGTGATTCTAACTGTGGGGGGGGGGCTAGGCTCACTACAGCATGACAGAGATCACTGCTCCCGATGACAGGTTGCTAGGTAGAACAGGGAAATGCCTTGTCATCTCCTCGTTTTGTTGTTGTTCAGCCTGCTGGCTACATTAAAAAAAACTGACCCATGTCCAGCTTTATGCCCGGTACACGGTACATTTTTTTTTTTTTCGTTCAACCTGGCGGGCCGAACAAAAATACTTGACCTCCTGAGGCAGTTGACCCGAGGATTTACCACCCCCAACTGCCAGCCTTAAGCTGCAAAGGCAGCCAGGCAGATTGTACAAATACTGCGGCTGACATGCCCGGCTGGCTGCACTACTGCCAAACGCGACCCATTTATGCAGACGGTCGACCACAAGGCAAATGTTAGGCTCATAGTTGCGGCACGGCATTGCCATTCAAAAACCTTGTTCAGCTCTCAAAAAAAGATCAGGCCTTTAGGAGGCGGCAGTTTTACCTCCTGAGCGCCTCACGGCCACTCCTGGACCCCCCCTGTGAAAAGTGGTTCAGGGGGGGATCACATGCAGGAGGGAGGCTGCCCTGGGCACATCAGTTTACTGTATGGATGGGGGTGCCAGCGAGCTCATTCTAATACAAGGCATGTTGACAAGCTGGTGACTGCTGGGGGTGGCATCCCTTAAGATCTCACATAATGAAGGGGGGGGGGGGCGCAGTTTGGCTTCTTTTCCCTGGGCACTGGGTGACCTTGTCCCGGCACTGATCACATGCATTGCTGTACCCAAAAGCCCCGCTCCGTAACAGCAACAGAACCATGGGAACTCCAACAGCAAAGGGAAGCAGCGAGGGAATGTGGATTTGTAAGCACACCTTGCTGGGGGGGCAGGCACGGACTGGCCATAGGGCATACCAGGGCATATGCCCGGCATGACGCGGTGCCCCGCGGACCACAGGTCTCGTCTCAGTAATGTGGGGGGGTCTGTATGGGCTGTATTGTAGAGGGGGGATGTAATGTAGGGGGGGTCTGTATTGTAGAGGGGTCTGTAATGTAGAGGGTCTGTAATGTAGAGGGGGTCTGTACTGTATGGAGGGGGTCTGTAATGTAGAGGGGGTCTGTAACATTACAGACCCCCTCTACATTACAGACCCCCTCCATACAGAGGGGGTCTGTAATGTAGGGAGGGGGTCTGTAATGTAGAGGGGGGTCTGTAATGTAGAGGGGGTCTGTACTGTAGGGAGGGGGTCTGTAATGTAGAGGGGGTCTGTAATGTAGAGGGGGTCTGTACTGTAGGGAGGGGGTCTGTAATGTAGAGGGGGTCTGTAATGTAGGGGGGGTCTGTAATGTAGAGGGGGTCTGTAATGTAGAGGGGGTCTGTAATGTAGAGGGGGGTCTGTAATGTAGGGAGGGGGTCTGTAATGTAGAGGGGGTCTGTAATGTAGGGGGGGGTCTGTAATGTAGGGAGGTCTGTGTAACATGCAGGGGTTCTAGAACTGTTAGGGGGTGTCTGTGTAACAAACTGTGGGAGGCTGTGTAATGTAAAGGGGCCCAGAGTGCTGTGTAATGTAAAGGGGCCCAGAGGTCCAGGGTGCTATGCAATGTAAAAGGGTCCAGAGGTGCAGGGTGCTGTGTAATGTAAAAGGGTCCAGAGGTGCAGGGGGCTGTGTAATGTAAAGGGGCCCAGAGGTGCAGGGGGCTGTGTAATGTAAAGGGGTCCAGAGGTGCAGGGTGCTGTGTAATGTAAAAGGGTCCAGAGGTGCGGTGCTTTGTAATGTAAAGGGGCCCAGAGTGCTGTGTAATGTAAAGGGGCCCAGAGGTCCAGGGTGCTATGCAATGTAAAAGGGTCCAGAGGTGCAGGGTGCTGTGTAATGTAAAAGGGTCCAGAGGTGCAGGGTGCTGTGTAATGTAAAAGGGTCCAGAGGTGAGGTGCTGTGTAATGTAAAAGGGTCCAGAGGTGCAGGGTGCTGTGTAATGTAAAGGGGTCCAGAGGTGCAGGGTGCTGTGTAATGTAAAAGGGTCCAGAGGTGAGGTGCTGTGTAATGTAAAGGGGTCCAGAGGTGCAGGGTGCTGTGTAATGTAAAGGAGTCCAGAGGTGCAGGGTGCTGTGTAATGTAAAAGGGTCCAGAGGTGCAGGGTGCTGTGTAATGTAAAGGGGTCCAGAGGTGCTGTGTAATGTAAAAGGGATCCAGAGGTGCAGGGTGCTGTGTATTGTAAACTGGTCCAGAGGTGCAAGGTGCTGGAACCCCACATCCCATCATTAACCGCCGTGAAGCGCCGCCGCCCCACCCGGGCTGCTCAGTCTAAAATGCCCAGGCCTATTTTTTGTCCCAGTCCGGGGCTGCTGGGGGACCATCAGGAAACGTAGAATAGGTGACAATGGGTGGCAATGCCTTTAATAACCTCTTTACAGAAAAGTTATTCTGTGTTTACAGAAAGGAAAAGAAAATTAATATTTGGTAAGAGGGAGACATCTAGTGGCTGATTTTATGTATAACATATTCCAGTCCTGTTCTATTCTGTATGAGGATGAAGTCTGATGGTTATTATAATTGCTTAAAGGGTAACTCCACTTTAATGTGAAAATAAAATAGTAATATATATATAAAATATACAACTGTAGCAAAAGTCATATTGTAAAAGGATTTTAATAAAAATTATTTCTCTTTTTAATCTGCAATCTTATCGTAAAATGCAATATGGCCACCTGTGCTGTGGGCTTATTCTGCTGTACTGGGGTGTTCTTCCAACCCCCGGTGCTGCAGGTGGCAGCAGTGGAGTCAAGGTTTGGGTGCTCTTTCCCAGCAGCCAATCAGGAGGGTTTGTCCTCGCTGTGCATGCTGGGGAAGGGTATTTATGGGGCAGACGCCATTGGTTCTGGGTCTTCTTCTTCGAGTGTGGCACCCACCTTCAGAGTGACCACATCACGGCGCCCCAGGCGTGCCACGCGGCGTTCCTGGTTCCGGGACCACAATGGTCCGGAGCATCTGAACAGCGACGGGTGCCCAATGAGTGACTGGGTTCCCACCTTTGAGGATCCCAAGCTGTACTGCTGTTCGGTGGGGAGTCCGTCTGAGGAGCGCCATTGAGAGGCTGGCGGTCCAAAAGAGCCTGGACAAACCACCGGACACTGAGGGATTGATCACCTGTCAGTCGGTACCTGGGCGACAAGTTGAAGGAGATCCAGACGTAATTCACCAAGGAGGATCATCTCCGTAACTACAAATCAGAGAGGACCTGTGGCAGAGGTGTCTCCCTGACGTTCACCAAGGAGGGTCTGTGGCAGGGAGAGGGGCGTCGTTAGGCCTGGGCTTGGGGGGCTGGACCCCCGAATGGGCCCTCGAAAAGCCCTGAATCTATTTACCTGTGATTTGTATTGTTGGCCCAGAGGGGACCGATCTGATGGCTGAGTGCGGCTGGGGCCGAGTGCCCCTGGGGCCGAGTTCGGCCGAGTGCCATAGGTCCCGCCTTCTGGAGCCTGCAGCGCCAATCCAGGAGGACCATGTGACGTGGTGCGTCCAATATCATAGCCTGCAGAGTCTCCAGAAGGCGGGAATTTAAAAATGCAGCCGCTCGGGCGGGCAGCTCTCCTCCCTCTGCATGGCAGCTCCTCTCCTCTCTGACAGTGACGACTCCAAGTGACTGGCACCACGGCTGAGCTCAGGTAAGTCAGTGTGTGTGTATCCATGCCATTGTCAGTAGGTTAGTGTGTGTTAGGTCATGCCGGTCACTGGTCAGTGTATGTAGGTCAATGGTCAACATTGATGGGCACTGGTAAGTCACACAACCCCCACCGCCCCCCAAAAAAAAACGCTACTCCACATACAAATTCCGCCACCCCGAAAACCGCCATAGTTACTCAGGTTGAAAAAAGACACAAGTCCATCCAGTTCAACCATAAAAAATAATAATGTTGTACAATCCCATATACACAAAATTCTATAGCCACAGTTGATCCAGAGGAAAGCCAAAAACCCCAGCAGAGCATGATCCAATTTACTACAGCAGGGAAAAATATTCCTTCCTGATCCCCCGAGAGGCAATCGGATTTACCCCGGATCAACTTTACCTACAAATCTTAGTACTCAGTTATATTCCGTACATTTAGGAAAGAATCCAGACCTTTCTTAAAGCAATCTACTGAGCTGGCCAGAACCACCTCTGGAGGGAGTCTGTTCCACATTTTCACACCTCTTACTGTGAAGAAACCTTTCCGTATTTGGAGATGAAATCTCTCTTCCTCTAGACGTAAAGAGCGCCCCCTTGTCCTCTGATGACTGTAAAGTGAATAACTCAACACCAAGTTCCCTATATGGACCTCTTATATATTTGTACATGGAGATCATATCCCCCCTTATTCTCCTCTTCTCAGGAGAGAATAAATTCAGTTCCTCTAATCTTTCCTCATAGCTGAGCTCCTCCATCCCTCTTATCAGTTTGGTTGCCCTTCTCTGCACTTTCTCCAGTTCCCCGATATCCTTTCTGAGAACTGGTGCCCAAAACTGAACTGCATATTCCAGATGAGGTCTTACTAATGATTTGTACAGGGGCAAAATTATATCTCTGTCTCTGGAGTCCATAGCTCTCTTAATACAAGAAAGGACTTTGCTTGGAAATCGCAGCTTGGCATTGCATGTTATTATTGAGCTTCTGATCAACTAAAACCCCCAGATCCTTCTCCAATACGGATCCCCCCAGATCCTTCTCCACTACTGATCCCCCCAGATCCTTCTCCACTACGGATCCCCTCCAGATCCTTCTCCACTACGGATCCCCCCCAGATCCTTCTCCACTACGGATCCCCCCCAGATCCTTCTCCACTACGGATCCCCCCAGATCCTTCTCCACTACGGATCCCCCCAGATCCTTCTCCACTACGGATCCCCCCAGATCCTTCTCCACTACGGATCCCCCAGATCTCTCTCCACTATGGATCCCCCCAGATCCTTCTCCACTACGGATCCCCCCCAGATCCTTCTCCGCTACGGATCCCCCCCAGATCCTTCTCCGCTACGGATCCCCCCCAGATCCTTCTCCGCTACGGATCCCCTTCAGTTCCTTCTCCACTACGGATCCCCCCCAGATCCTTCTCCACTACGGATCCCTCCCAGATCCTTCTCCACTACGGATCCCCCCAGATCCTTCTCCACTACGGATCCCCCCAGATCCTTCTCCACTACGGATCCCCCCAGATCCTTCTCCACTACGGATCCCCCAGATCTCTCTCCACTATGGATCCCCCCAGATCCTTCTCCACTACGGATCCCCCCCAGATCCTTCTCCGCTACGGATCCCCCCCAGATCCTTCTCCGCTACGGATCCCCCCCAGATCCTTCTCCACTACGGATCCCCCCCAGATCCTTCTCCACTACGGATCCCCCCCAGATCCTTCTCCACTACGGATCCCCTCCAGATCCTTCTCCACTACGAATCCCCCAGATCCTTCTCCACTACGAATCCCCCAGATCCTTCTCCACTACGGATCCCCCCAGATCCTTCTTCACTACGGATCCCCCCAGATCCTTCTTCACTACGGATCCCCCAGATCCTTCACTACGGATCCCCCCCCAGATGCTTCTCCACTACGGATCCCCCCAGATGCTTCTCCACTACGGATCCCCCCAGATGCTTCTCCACTACGGATCCCCCCAGATGCTTCTCCACTATGGATCCCCCCAGATCCTTCTCCACTACGGATCCCCCCCAGATCCTTCTCCACTACGAATCCCCCCAGATCCTTCTCCACTACGGATCCCCCCCAGATCCTTCTCCACTACAGATCCCCCCAGATGCTTCTCCACTACGGATCCCCCCAGATGCTTCTCCACTACGGATCCCCCCAGATGCTTCTCCACTACAGATCCCCCCAGATGCTTCTCCACTACGGATCCCCCCCAGATCCTTCTCCACTAAGGATCCCCCCCAGATCCTTCTCCACTACGGATCCCCCCCAGATCCTTCTCCACTACAGATCCCCCCAGATGCTTCTCCACTACGGATCCCCCCAGATGCTTCTCCACTACGGATCCCCCCAGATCCTTCTCCACTACGGATCCCCCCAGATGCTTCTCCACTACGGATCCCCCCCAGATCCTTCTCCACTATGGATCCCCCCAGATCCTTCTCCACTACGGATCCCCCCAGATCCTTCTCCACTACGGATCCCCCCAGATGCTTCTCCACTACGGATCCCCCCAGATGCTTCTCCACTACGGATCCCCCCAGATGCTTCTCCACTACGGATCCCCCCAGATGCTTCTCCACTACGGATCCCCCCAGATCCTTCTCCACTACGGATCCCTCCCAGATCCTTCTCCACTACGGATCCCCCCAGATCCTTCTCCACTACGGATCCCCCCAGATCCTTCTCCACTACGGATCCCCCAGATCTCTCTCCACTATGGATCCCCCCAGATCCTTCTCCACTACGGATCCCCCCCAGATCCTTCTCCGCTACGGATCCCCCCCAGATCCTTCTCCGCTACGGATCCCCCCCAGATCCTTCTCCACTACGGATCCCCCCCAGATCCTTCTCCACTACGGATCCCCCCCAGATCCTTCTCCACTACGGATCCCCCCCAGATCCTTCTCCACTACGAATCCCCCAGATCCTTCTCCACTACGAATCCCCCAGATCCTTCTCCACTACGGATCCCCCCAGATCCTTCTCCACTACGGATCCCCCCAGATCCTTCTTCACTACGGATCCCCCAGATCCTTCACTACGGATCCCCCCCCAGATGCTTCTCCACTACGGATCCCCCCAGATGCTTCTCCACTACGGATCCCCCCAGATGCTTCTCCACTACGGATCCCCCCAGATGCTTCTCCACTACGGATCCCCCCAGATGCTTCTCCACTACGGATCCCCCCAGATCCTTCTCCACTACGGATCCCCCCCAGATCCTTCTCCACTACGAATCCCCCCAGATCCTTCTCCACTACGGATCCCCCCCAGATCCTTCTCCACTACAGATCCCCCCAGATGCTTCTCCACTACGGATCCCCCCAGATGCTTCTCCACTACGGATCCCCCAGATGCTTCTCCACTACGGATCCCCCCAGATGCTTCTCCACTACGGATCCCCCCCAGATCCTTCTCCACTAAGGATCCCCCCCAGATCCTTCTCCACTACGGATCCCCCCCAGATCCTTCTCCACTACAGATCCCCCCAGATGCTTCTCCACTACGGATCCCCCCAGATCCTTCTCCACTACGGATCCCCCCAGATGCTTCTCCACTACGGATCCCCCCAGATGCTTCTCCACTACGGATCCCCCCCAGATCCTTCTCCACTATGGATCCCCCCAGATCCTTCTCCACTACGGATCCCCCCAGATCCTTCTCCACTACGGATCCCCCCAGATGCTTCTCCACTACGGATCCCCCCAGATGCTTCTCCACTACGGATCCCCCCAGATGCTTCTCCACTACGGATCCCCCCAGATGCTTCTCCACTACGGATCCCCCCAGATGCTTCTCCACTACGGATCCCCCCCAGATCCTTCTCCACTACGGATCCCCCCAGATGCTTCTCCACTATGGATCCCCCCAGATCCTTCTCCACTACGGATCCCCCCCAGATCCTTCTCCACTACGAATCCCCCCAGATCCTTCTCCACTACGGATCCCCCCCAGATCCTTCTCCACTACAGATCCCCCCAGATGCTTCTCCACTACGGATCCCCCCAGATGCTTCTCCACTACGGATCCCCCCAGATGCTTCTCCACTACAGATCCCCCCAGATGCTTCTCCACTACGGATCCCCCCCAGATCCTTCTCCACTAAGGATCCCCCCCAGATCCTTCTCCACTACGGATCCCCCCCAGATCCTTCTCCACTACAGATCCCCCCAGATGCTTCTCCACTACGGATCCCCCCAGATGCTTCTCCACTACGGATCCCCCCAGATGCTTCTCCACTACGGATCCCCCCAGATGCTTCTCCACTACGGATCCCCCCCAGATCCTTCTCCACTATGGATCCCCCCAGATCCTTCTCCACTACGGATCCCCCCAGATCCTTCTCCACTACGGATCCCCCCAGATGCTTCTCCACTACGGATCCCCCCAGATGCTTCTCCACTACGGATCCCCCCAGATGCTTCTCCACTACGGATCCCCCCAGATGCTTCTCCACTACGGATCCCCCCAGATCCTTCTCCACTACGGATCCCTCCCAGATCCTTCTCCACTACGGATCCCCCCAGATCCTTCTCCACTACGGATCCCCCCAGATCCTTCTCCACTACGGATCCCCCAGATCTCTCTCCACTATGGATCCCCCCAGATCCTTCTCCGCTACGGATCCCCCCCAGATCCTTCTCCGCTACGGATCCCCCCCAGATCCTTCTCCGCTACGGATCCCCCCCAGATCCTTCTCCACTACGGATCCCCCCCAGATCCTTCTCCACTACGGATCCCCCCCAGATCCTTCTCCACTACGGATCCCCCCCAGATCCTTCTCCACTACGAATCCCCCAGATCCTTCTCCACTACGAATCCCCCAGATCCTTCTCCACTACGGATCCCCCCAGATCCTTCTTCACTACGGATCCCCCCAGATCCTTCTTCACTACGGATCCCCCAGATCCTTCACTACGGATCCCCCCCCAGATGCTTCTCCACTACGGATCCCCCCAGATGCTTCTCCACTACGGATCCCCCCAGATGCTTCTCCACTACGGATCCCCCCAGATGCTTCTCCACTACGGATCCCCCCAGATCCTTCTCCACTACGGATCCCCCCAGATCCTTCTCCACTACGAATCCCCCCAGATCCTTCTCCACTACGGATCCCCCCCAGATCCTTCTCCACTACAGATCCCCCCAGATGCTTCTCCACTACGGATCCCCCCAGATGCTTCTCCACTACGGATCCCCCCAGATGCTTCTCCACTACGGATCCCCCCAGATGCTTCTCCACTACGGATCCCCCCCAGATCCTTCTCCACTAAGGATCCCCCCCAGATCCTTCTCCACTACGGATCCCCCCCAGATCCTTCTCCACTACAGATCCCCCCAGATGCTTCTCCACTACGGATCCCCCCAGATGCTTCTCCACTACGGATCCCCCCAGATGCTTCTCCACTACGGATCCCCCCAGATGCTTCTCCACTACGGATCCCCCCCAGATCCTTCTCCACTATGGATCCCCCCAGATCCTTCTCCACTACGGATCCCCCCAGATCCTTCTCCACTACGGATCCCCCCAGATGCTTCTCCACTACGGATCCCCCCAGATGCTTCTCCACTACGGATCCCCCCAGATGCTTCTCCACTACGGATCCCCCCAGATGCTTCTCCACTACGGATCCCCCCAGATGCTTCTCCACTACGGATCCCCCCCAGATCCTTCTCCACTACGGATCCCCCCCAGATCCTTCTCCACTACGGATCCCCCCCAGATCCTTCTCCACTACGGATCCCTCCCAGATCGTCGCTTTAACAGACAATTGCGCGGTCGTGCGACGTGGCTCCCAAACAAAATTGGCGTCTTTTTTTTCCCCCCACATATAGAGCTTTCTTTTGGTGGTATTTGATCACCTCTGCGGTTTTTATTTAATGCGCTATAAACAAAAATAGAGCGACAATTTAAAAAAATATATATATATATAAAAAAAAAACGATTTTTTTCCTCAGTTTAGGCCGATACGTATTCTTCTACATATTATTCGTATAAAAAAAAACAAAAAAAAACGCAATAAGCATTTATTGATTAGTTTGCGCAAAAGTTATAGCTTCTGCAAAAACAGGGGATAGATTTATGGCATTTTTATTAATATTTTTTTTTTTTTTTTACTAGTAATGGCGGCGATCAGCGATATTTATCTGTACACTTTTGACACATTTTTGGGAACATTGGCATTTTTATAGTGATCAGAGCTATAAAAATGCATTGATTACTGTAAAAATGTCACTGGCAGGGAAGGGAGCGGGGAAGGGGTTAAGTATGTTCCCTGGGTGTGTTCTAACTGAAGGGGGAGGGGACTGACTTGGGGTGTTAGAAAAAAAGAAGTATAATGTTTGGGGGTTCTAAGTAATTTTCTACCAAAAATATATATATATATGTTTTTAACTTGTAAACACCAAATCTCAGAAAGAGGCTCGGGGCTTAAAGCGGCATTCCACCCGCCATTTTTTTTTTTTTTTAAATCAGCAGCTACTAACCGTGTAGCTGCTGACTTTTACCAAGGACACGTACCTGTCCTAATCGCCCGCAATGTCGGTCCCCCGACGGCGATCGCTCGGTCCTGGCGCTTCCATCCTTACTTACGGCTTCACTGCCCGTTTCCTACTGCGCATACTTTGAAGTGCAGAGAAGGGGTTTGGGTGTCTTATAGACCCAGATCCCTCCATAAAGAGTACCTGTCACCGCCCATTACAGTCACAAGGGATGTGTGACAGCAATAAAAGTGCTAAAGCTTTTTTATTTTTTAAACCACAGTGCAAAAAAACATAATGGTCCTTTAAGCCCCGGACCATTATGCAGGTTAAGGACCAGGCCCCTTTTTGCGATTCGGCCCCTGCGTCGCTTTAACTGACAATTGCGCGGTCGTGCGACGTGGCTCCCAAACAAAATTGGCGTCCTTTTTTTCCCACAAATAGAGCTTTCTTTTGGTGGTATTTGATCACCTCTGCGATTTTTATTTTTTGCGCTATAAACAAAAAATAGAGCGACAATTAAAAAAAAAAAAAAAAAAAAAGCAAGATCATACTTTTTGCTATAATAAATATCCCCAAAAAAGAGATAAAAAACATTTTCTTCCTCAGTTTAGGCCGATACGTATTATTCTACATATTTTTGTTAATAAATAAAAAAAAAATCGCAATAAGCGTTTATCGATTGGTTTGCACAAAATTTATAGCGTTTACAGAAAAGGGGATGGTTTTATGGCATTTTTATTAATATTTTTTTTTTTTACTAGTAATGGCGGCGATCAGCGATTTTTTTCTTGACACATCGAACACTTGACACATTTTTGGGACCATTGTCATTTTCACAGCAAAAAGTGCTATAAAAATGCACCGATTACTGTGAAAATGCCACTGGCAGTGAAGGGGGTTAACCACTAGGGGGCGCTGTAGGGGTTAAGTGTGCCCTAAGGGAGTGATTCTTACTGTAGGGGGGGCAGGGCTGGACGTGTGACGTCACTGATCGTCGTTCCCTATATCAGGGAACAGACGATCAGTGACAGTGCCACAGTGAAGAACGGGGAAGGTGTGTTTACACTCACCTCTCCCCGTTCTTCAGCTCCGGGGACCGATCGCGGGACTCCAGCGGCGATTGGGTCAGCGAGCACGGAGCTTTGGACAGGGTTGTGAGCACACTGCCGACGGCGCGCTCGCGACCCACGGCTGGGCTCTTTAAGGCGACGTACAGGTATGTGCTTGTGCCCTGTTGTGCCATTCTGCCGACGTATATCGGCGTTAGGCGGTCCTTAAGGGGTTGTAAAGGTACAATTTTTTCCCCTAAATATCTTCCTTTCCCTTAGTGCAGTCCTCCTTCACTTACCTCATCCTTCCATTTTGCTTTTACATGTCCTTATTTCTTCTGAGAAATCCTCACTTCCTGTTCTTCTGTCTGTAACTCCACACAGTAATGCAAGGCTTTCTCCCTGGTGTGGAGTGTCGTGCTCGCCCCCTCCCTTGGACTACAGGAGAGTCAGGACGCCCACTAACACACAGCTCCTTTATCTGCAACGTAGAGAGCATCCTGACTCTCCTGTAGTCCAAGGGAGGGGGCGAGCACGACACTCCACACCAGGGAGAAAGATATTTAGGGGGGAAAAAAATGTACATTTACAACACCTTTAACCACTTCCTGTCCGGTCAATAGACAATTGACGTCCGGGAAGTGGTTGTGAAATCCTGACAGGACGTGGGGGAGCGCAGCGCGGCGATGCGGGGGGGTCAGTCTGACACCCTGCATCTCCAATCTCGGTAAAGAGCCTCCAGCGGAGGCTCTTTACCACGTGATCAGCCGGCTGATCAAGATGTAAACAGGAAGAGCCGTTGATTGGCTTTTCCTCACTCGTGTCTGACAGACGCAAGTAGAGGAGAGACGATCGGCGGCTCTTCTGACAGGGGGGGGGGGGTTCAAGCTGATTGTTTATCAGCGCAGCCCCCCCCCCCCCCTCAGATGCCAACACTGGACCACCAGTGAGTGCCCCCCGGTGCTCAATAGAGCAAAAAAAAAAAAAAACACCAATAAAAAAACAAAACACAATCAATGCCAATCAGTGCCCACAAATGGGCACTGACTGGCAACATGGGCACTGGCTGGAATGATGCCCAGCAATGCCATCAGTGCCACCCATGAGTGCCCATCAGTGCCACCTATGAATGCACATCAGTGCCGCATACCAGTGCCGCCTCATCCATGCTCATCGGTGCCCATAATTGAAGAAAACATACTTTTTTACAAAAAAAAAAAAAAAAATACAGAAAAAAAAAAAAAAAATTTCAACATTTTCGGTCTTTTTTTTTAGTTGCAGAGGCGATCATATACCACCAAAAGAAAGCTCTATTTGTGGGGAAAAAAATGATAAAAAAAATAGTTTGGGTACAGTGTAGCACGACTGCGCAATTGTCATTCAAAATGCGACAGCGCTGAAAGCTGAAAATTGGCCTGGGCAGGAAGGGGCGTAAGTGCCCCCCGGAATGGAAGGGGTTAATGTACAGAATATCAGCTATTGGCCTGAGACGTGGCCGAAACATCGGTACCGGAAAAAACCCCGATATCGGTGGATCCCTACTGTAGCTGCTGACTTCTAATATTAGGACACTTACCTGTCCAGGGTTCCCACAATATCCGCCCCCCCCCCCACCAGCTGATTTTCAGATCGGCTCTCGGGTGCTGCAGCCACCCGTTCCCTGTTCCCCAAACGTGGCAATTGGGGTCAGATTTGTCCGCCGCAATCCCGCAAAAAAATAGCCGGCGTTACCAGTAAAAAATAAATAAAAAGTCCCTAAAACTATCCCATAGTTTGTAGACGCAATACGCTTTGCGCAAACCAATCAATATACACTTATGGCGAGATATTTTTTTTACTATAAATATGTAGAATACAAATCAGTCTAAACTGATGAAAAATTATATATATATATATATATATATATATATATATATATATATATATATATTTATATATATATATATATTTATATATATATATATATATTTATTTATTTTCTAAATTATCGCTCTATTTTTGTTTATAGCGCAAAAAATAAAAACCGCAGAGGTGATCAAATACCACCAAAAGAAAGCTCTGTTTGTGGGGAAAAAAGGACGCCAATTTTATTTGGGAGCCACGTCGCACGACCGCGCAATTGTCAGTTAAAGCGACGCAGTGCCGAATCGCAAAAAGGGGCCTGGTCCTTTAGATGAATTTTGGTCCGGGTCTTAAGTGGTTAAGGGAGCAAATCCTTCCGGGGCTGAAGTGGTTAACCAGTCTGTCGCTGTAAACACAAGTATTTCTGTAGGCAGCAGTATAACCCAATTGTCTGGATCCTGTGCCCTTCAGTGAATGAGAAATATAAAAGAGGGTCCTCAGAAAGTTTCTGCACTTTTTTTTTTTTAACTATTAAATATGAAACAAGAAAACTTTTTGAAGACCCTGCGCACTAAATTATATATATATATATATATATATATATATATATATATATATATATATATATATATATATATATATTTTTATTTATTTTACAGTAAAACCTTGGTTTGAGAGCATTTTGCAAGACTAGCAACATTCGTTAATAAATTTTGACTTGATATACAAGCGATGTCTTGATATAAGAGTAGCGTCATGTCACAACTATAGTATAGCGTATAAAAGAGAGGAGCCTCCAAGTGTAGGGGTCCTTAAGTGGTTACATTTAACCACTTAAGGACCCCTTCGCGCCGATATACGTCGGCAGAATGGCACGGCTGGGCACATCCACGTACCTGTAGGTCGCCTTTAAGAGCCCAGCCGCGGGTCGCGAACGCTCCGCCGGCAGCGCGCTCGTGACCTGGTCCTGTTCTCCGAGACTGCAGGACCCGATCGCCGCCAGTGTTCTGCGATCGGGTCACAGAGAGGAACAGGGAGAGGTGTGTATAAACAAACCTTCCCCATTCTTCCAAGCGGCAATGTCATCGATCGTCTGTTCCCTGTGTTAGGGAACAGACGATCGGTGACGTCACACACACACAGCCACCCCCCCCCCCACAGTAAGAACACTCCCTCAAAACACACTTAACCCCCTACAGCGCCCCCTCCTGGTTAACCCTTCACTGCCAGTGTCATTTTCACAGTAATCAGTGCATTTCTATAGCACTGATCGCTGTATAAATGACAATGTTCCCAAAATGGTGTCAAAAGTGTCCGATGTGTCCGCCGTAATGTCGCAGTTGTGGAAAAAAAAAAAAAATATTAATGAAAAATGCCATAAAACTATCCCCTATTTTGTTTAACCACTTGTCCACGGGAGGACGTCATGACGTCCTCGGCTTTGTGCGGTGATATCTGAATGATGGGTGCAGCTACAGGCATCATTCAGATATCACCGTCTTCAGCCACCGATTCTGTGCACAATAGGAACGATCAAAGCGGGACACCCCCTCCCGCCGACATCTGGTGCTTCTCCGGGCTCTCCTGTGCCATCGGGGGCCCGGAGAGTGAATCGGCCGGCGCTCGCTGGGAAAGCATAGAGATACTGGTGACCAGATGGTCACCAGTCATCTCTATGACCGTCGGAGGTCCGGGCACGACGTTATGAAGTCACGCCCGGAAGTAAACAAAGCCGCAATCGCGGCTGTCGGCATTAGATCGGTGAATTTTTTTCACCGATCCAATGCTTGTAAGCCTGGAGGAGAGATGTGGGGGGAGGGGAAGGTCTTATTGACCCCGCCTCTCTCCATAAAGAGGACCTGTCACAGTGATTCTTATTACAAGGGAGGTTTACATTCCTTGTAATAGGAAATAAAAGTGATATATATATATATATGTAAAATAAAAGTATAAAAAAAAAATTAAGTAAAAAATTTTAAAACGCCCCTGTCCCCAGTAGCTCGCGCTTAGAAGCGAACACGCAAGCAAGTCCCGCCCACATATGTAATCGCTGTTCAAACCCCACATGTGAGGTATCGTCGCGTGCGTTAGAGCGTGTGCAACAATTCTAGCACTAGACCTCCTCTAACTCGAAAATAGTAACCTGTAACAAAATTGAAATCATCGCCTATGGAGATTTTTTGGCACCATTCCATGAGTGCGCGCAATTTTAAAGCGTGACATGTTAGGTATCTATTTACTCGGTGTAACATCATCTTTCACACATTATACAAAAAAAATTGGGCTAACTTTACTGTTTTGCTATTTTTTAATCCATGAAACCGTATTTTTTTTCCAAAAAAAGGCGTTTGAAAAATTATTGCGCAAATACCGTGCAAGAAAAAAAGTTGCAATGACCGCCATTGTATTCCCCCTAGGGTGTCTGCTAATATATATATATAATGTTTGAGGGTTCTGGTTAATTTTCTAGCAAAAAAAATTGTGATTTTTACATGAGGGAGAGAAGTGACAAAATAGGCCCGGTGGACAAGTGGTTAAACGCTATAAATTTTGCGTAAACCAATCAATAAACGCTTATTGCGATTTTTTTTTACCAAAAATATGTAGAAGAATACGTATCGGACTAAACTGATGAAAATTTTTTTTTTTATATATTTTTTGGGGATATTATAGCAAAAAGTTAGGGCTCTTTCACACGGAGCGGATCCGTATTGATCCGCCCCGTGTGTGTCCGTCGGCTCAGTGAGGATCATCCGTAAATCTCCGCTGAGCTGTCGGCAGACAGGGCGGTCCCCGCACACTGTGCAGAGACCGCCCCTGTCTTTCCTCCGCTCTCCCCTATGGGGAATCACACGGTCCGTATTCATCCGATCCGTTCCGCCAGACGGAAGAAAAAATAGTGTTTTCTTCCGTCTGAAAAAGCGGATCTTTGCGGAGGCGGATCTTTACGGACGTTAGCGCATGCATCATCCGCTAACGTCTGCAATCCCATAGGACTACAAGTCCGTAAACGGACTTGTAAAAAACGGACCGTTTGTCAGCCCGTGTGAAAGGGCCCTTAAAAATAGTTTTTTTTTAAAATTGTCGCTCTACTTTTGTTTATAACGCAAAAATAAAATAAAAACGCGGAGGTGAGCAAATACCACCAAAAGAAAACTATTTGTAGAAAAAAAAAAAAAAAAACAATTTTGTTTTGGGAGCCATGTCGCATGACCGTGCAATTGTCAGTTAAAGCAACGCAGCTGAAATTTCGCCTGGTCAGGAAGGGGGTATATGTGCCCAGTAAGCAAGTGGTTAATCAACCATGTGAGTTGCTACCTTCATTAAATGTAACCATATTGCTACACTTAGAGGCGCCTTCTCTTCTCTTTTATACTCTGTAGCGTCTGTTGGATTTTGCTTCTAATCCCCTTGCGGAGGCTTCCATTGGTGGATGGACATTTTACGGTCACACAACCAATCACATCGCTCTAATCTTTTTATATGGACTATAAACTGAAGGACTTTGGCTGCTTTCACATTGCCGGGTGGAGCCGCGGTGATGGTATAGTCGCGCTATTTGTAGCGCGGCTATACTGTCGTATTTACCGCGATATTCGGGCGCTAGCGGTGAGGTTTTAACACCCGCTAGCGGCCGAAAAAGGGTTAATACCGCCAGCGTTGCGGGCGGTATTACCGCGCTTTCACATTGATTTCAAAGGGAAGGCGCGGTATAGGAGCGGTGAACACACCGCTCCTATACCGCGGTAAAGATGCGGCTAGCAGGACTTTTGGTGCGCTCCTGCTAGCGCACCGCTTCAATGTGAAAGCCTTCGGGCTTTCACATTGAACACTGCAGGGCATGATTTTTCATGCGGTATAGCAGCGCTATTTTTAGCGTTGTACCGCATGAAAAACACCCCAGTGTGCAAGGGGCCTTATGAATAAATGGTTGCGGAACGAATCATTTGAGTTCCCATTATTTCTTATGGGAAAATTAGCTTTGATATACAAGTGCTTTGGATTACACGCATGTTTCCAGAAAAAACTAATTATACTCGCAATCCAAGATTTTACTGTATTTATAAATGGAGCCTCCACCCCAGCCTACAACAAGGCCTAACTTGTTTATTCACTCACCCCCCCCCCCCCCCCAGCCTACAACAAGGCCTAACTTGTTTATTCACTCACCCCCCCCCCCCCCCCCCCCCCACCCGAGGCAGATCATAACCAACTCAACCCACTACGGCAGGGATCCTCAAACTACAGCCCTCCAGCTGTTGTAGAACTACACATCCCATGAGGCATTGTAACACACCGACATGACTAGGCATGATGGGAATTGTAGTTTCTGAACACCTGGAGGGCTGTAGTTTGAAGACCCATGCACTACGGCGGGGATATTCAACTAGCGGACCTCCAGCTGTTGCAGAACTACAAGTCCCATGAGGCCTAGCAAGACTCTGACAGCCACAAGCATGACACCCAGAGGCAGAGGCATGATGGGACTTGTAGTTTTGCAACAGCTGGAGGTCCTCTAATTGCATATCCCTGCACTACGGTAAGGCTGGGCTCTCAAAACACAAGATTCAGGACCTGCTGGGGAAAGACCAGGCCCAACACTAATATTCAGTTTATTTCCATTCTATATTTAAAGATATTTGTAATCATCCACACAATCACACAAAAAAGATGCAAGAAAAAAAAATTAAAATCGAAAAAAATAAAATAAAATAAAAAATAAAAAGGAAATAAAATAAAAGGCTTCTTAGAGCGGGTTCCTCTGATGAAAAAAGGAGATTCCTCCAGAGCTCAGACATACATCATTAAATTGGTCCAATAAAATGCTGATCCGTTTTTTGCATCAGGATAAATACAATGGGGGAGGGGGGAGGGGGGATAATGGAGTCAGGATGCTTGATATCTAGAAGAAGGTGTAAAACTCGAGCCATTCCAGAGAGAGGAGAACGTTCTCCGTCACATCGTCTGTCCCTTCAGAAGATAAGAAACTAGGCGGGCCGCTAAGAGGGTGGAAACACCTGGAGAGGGTGTAAAAGACTTTTCTCAGTTTGTTTCCTGTGGTTTTTTTTTTTTTTTTATCCCGGTTTCAACTGTCAAAAAATCAGGGAAAGCTGCAGTAAGAAAAAAAAAAAAAAGGAGAAAAAATAAAAATTGAAGCTAGGAGTAGCCGTGTCCCCGGATCCAACAAAACTGACCGGGTGGACTATAAAGTAGGCGTGTCCCAGAGATGTCCACTGAGATGCGGGACACAGAGCTCCTCCTCCTTCAGATTTTCTGGATCTTTTCTCCCACCACCACGGGGTTTTCTTTCCTGATCTTTGCAGCGGCTTCCGCTTTGTAGTCGAAGGAACAACTGTGGACGTCGGAATAGCGGTGGGTTCCGCAGAATACATTGCCGCACCGGCATTCAAATCCTGGGAAGAAAAACAGAAGAGCGCATTATAGTAGCAACGTTTGGCATTTTTGGTGATCAGTCTGTTGTATGAATTCCAATGTGCGCTGTCACCGGCCAATGACTGATCACTGTACGGGCCCCGGTACCATGCGACCGCTGTAACCAATCACAGCGGGTCACATGACAGTTGTAATCAAGCCATCCATTGTATACAATTGTGTCGCTAGCTGTGGTTGGCCAGTGGTAATCACATGGTACAGATGGGGCTGCGATTGGCCCAGCCTGTAACATGTGATTACACTGACCAATCACGGCTACTCACAAAACAAACAAAAAAAAAAACCTAAAAATCTATTTCATTCAGTAACATGCTTGCATGTAGAAATTAAATGCATTGCTATATGGCTATGCAAACAATGGGCTAGATTCAGTAAGAGTTACTCCGGCGTATCAGTCGATACGCCGTCGTAACTCTGAATTCACGCCGTCGTAAATTTAAGTGTATTCTGGAAACCAGATACGCTTAAATTAGGCCATGATACGAGCGGCGTAAGTCTCCTATGCCGTCGTATCTTAGGGTGCAATACTGCCGCTGGCCGATAGGGACGCTTCAGTTGTTTTCGGCGTAGATTATGCAAATGACCTAGATACGCCGATTCACAAACGTATGCACGCCCGGCGCAATTTATTTACGTCGTTTACGTTGGGCTTTTTCGACGTAACGTTGCTCCTGCTATTAGGTGGCGCAGCCAATGTTAAGTATGGGCGTCGTTCCCGCTTCAAAATTTGAATTTTTTACGTTGCTTGTGTAAGTCGTTCGCGAATAGGGCTGGACGTAATTTACGTTCACGTCGAAAGCAATGACGATTTGCGGCGGAATTTCGAGCACTGGGATTCTTTCACGAATGGCACATGCGCCGTTCGTAAAAAAACGCGGGGTCACCATAATTTAAATAAAACACGCCCCCTCATACTCATTTGAATTAGGCGCGCTTACGCCGGCCCCATTTACGCTACGCCGCCGTAAGTTAGGAGGCAGTACTTTGTGAATACAGCACTTGCCTCTCAAACTTACGGCGGTGCAACGTAAATACGATACGCCGCCGTAACAATGCGCTCGGCTACCTGAATCCAGCCCAATGTGTGTAAAAAAAAAATACAAATACAATTTTATGTTCCAAAAACTTATGACAGAAAATTACAACTTTTTTTTTTTTTTGTCATTTTCTGTCATAAGTTTTTGGAACATAACATTTTTTTTTTTTTTTTTTTTTTTTTTTACACACTTTGTTACTAGGGTAACATATTTCTCTGGTCAAATAATTGTTTTACACAATTTGACCAGAGCAATATGTTACCATAGTAACAAAGTGTTTAAAAAAAAAAAATACAATTGTATGTTACAAAAACTTGTGTAAAAAAAAAAAAAAAAAAAAAAAATTGTCATTTTCTGTCAAGTTTTTGTAACATACAATTGTATTTTTTTTTTTTTTTTAAACACTTTGTTACTATGGTAACATATTGCTCTGGTCAAATTGTGTAAAACAATTATTTGACCAGAGAAATAGGTTACCCTAGTAACAAAGTGTGTAAAAAAAAAAAAAAAAAAAAAAAAAAATGTTATGTTCCAAAAACTTATGACAGAAAATGACAAAAAAAAAAAAAAAGTTGTAATTTTCTGTCATAAGTTTTTGGAACATAAAATTGTATTTGTATTTTTTTTTTTTTTACACACTTCGTAACATTGTACTACTCTGGTGAAGCGATTTTTATTTTTTAATCGGCCGTTGTCTCCAGACATTCAGCCCCTGTGTACCCGGCTTAACCACTTCAAGAGCGCCCACCGCATATATACTGAGGCAGGGCGGCTCTATAGCGTGAAACAACGTACCTGTACCTTTCATGCACTAGATACTGCGCCCGCTGCACGGAGGGGGAGCCAATCTGACGGACTCGATGTCCACCGGCCATCCGCAATCTTTCCACACAGAGGCAGAACGGGGTTCTGTCAGTGTAAACAAGGCAGATCTTCGTTCTGACACGGGAGAGCATGGAGATCTTCTGTTCCTAGTAATCAGGAACAGCGATCTGTTCTTCCTGTCAGTCCACCCCCCCCCCCCCCCCCCCCCCCACAATTAGAAAACACAATACAAAGCTGTCCTTTGGTTAAAGATGTGACACAGATATAAACAACTTAAGGACTGCCTCCTGCACATGCAGAATGGGACGGCTGGGCACAATCACGTACCTGTACGTCCTCTTTAAGTGCCCAGCCGTCGGTCACGGGCGCCGCGACTCGGTCCGAAGCTCCGTGACCCGATCCCCGCTGGAGTCCCGCGATCGGTCCCCAGAGCTGAAGAACGAGGAGAGCTGTGTGTAAACACACCTTCCCCGTTCTTCACTGTGGCAGCTTCATTGATTGTGTGTTCCCTGATATTAGTTATATATATTAAAAGAAAAAAAAAAATTATATATTTTTGGGGGATATTTATTATAGCAAAAAGGAAAAAATATTGAATTTTTTTCAAAATTGTCGCTCTATTTTTTTTTATAGCACAAAAAAAAAAACCGCAGAGGTGATCAAATACCACCAAAAGAAAGCTCTATTTGTGGGGAAAAAAAAGGACGCCAATTTTGTTTGGGAGCCACGTCGCACGACCGCGCAATTGTCAGTTAAATCGACGCCGTGCCGAATTGCAAAAACTGGCCGGGTTCTTTACCTGCATTTTGGTCCGGGGCTTAAGTGGTTAAATAAATAAAAAAGGGGGGGGTAAATCCTTCCAGGGCTGAAGTGGTTAATTATGACCAGGGAAACATTAAAATTTGATATCTGCAGGAGAAACCTCTGACTTAGCAGGGGGGGGGGACACAAACCTGGGTGTATTCTAAGAGACGTACCTGTAAGTCCGACCTTTTTGCGGCACATGTTGCAGCGGTTCTTTTTTAGCTTGGCCTTTACAGGAGAACTTGCTTGCTCTTCAGAAGAATTTTGTGCGCTGTCTGATGGAGAAGCTGCAAGAAAATAAACTTAAATGATGTAAAAAGCGGCTTCCTCCACGATACGTCTTCCCTATACAATGGGATTAACCCCAATCACTCACCATCGGCACTGTCTAAGGTCTGTTCTGTGTCATTATGCTTTTTCTTGCCCCACACTCTGCCGACTTCCCTGCCTCTGGGAGTCATACTTGTAATTCTCAGCCTTGCAATGCCCCGTGGGACTTGTAGTTCCACAACAACTGGGGGGGGGGGGGGGCACATGTTGAGCACCCATCGTTTTAGACAATAGGATCCTGTTGTCTAAAAGAACCCCTTGAAGATTCAGCGAGTTGAAACGTGTTGGGTCCCCATCTGTCATGTATGTTCTGTTGATGGAGATTCTCTCTCTTTGTATACGTTAAATGACAGATGAAACATGTTGGGGTCTCTATCTGTCATTTAACGTATACAAAGAGAGAGAGAATCTCCATCAAAAGAACATACATGACAGATGGGGACCCCAACACGTTTCAACTCTCTGAATCTTCAAGGGGTTCTCTTAGCCAACAGGATCCTTTTGTCTAAAAGATCCCCCTGAAGACTCAGCAAATTGA
This sequence comes from Rana temporaria, assembly GCF_905171775.1. Lineage (NCBI taxonomy): Eukaryota > Metazoa > Chordata > Amphibia > Anura > Ranidae > Rana > Rana temporaria. Next base: position 6,777,350 of record NC_053491.1, read on the forward strand.
AACGCGTTGGTGTCCCTTTCTGCCATTTATGTTTCTTTGATGGATGGAGACTCTCCCTCATTATGTGCATGTAAACTGTATGAATTTTAAGCAACTCCAATAAACTTTTTGCATTCTATTAGCATATTGGTTCCGGTTTTTAATCCCTTGAATGGATCGTCTCATGACGACTCATTTTGAATTATCGGATTAGATCGCATTCTTCAGATTCTACAGATGAAGAACTCACAGAGCCGCGTCCATTTACCTGCGGCCATTTTTAGCATTCCATTTCTATGCACATTGGCGGATCACTCAGGATACGAGGAATATTATACATTAGATTGATGGTTACATTGTAATAACTGTAGAGGAAATGTGTAATTAGTTTGCCCCTAGATTTATACGGACCCGCTTCCCTACACTGACACTTCCTGCTGCTCAGAGTTTTTTTTTTTTTTTTTTTAACTGGTTGCCGACCAGCCGCCGTCGTTTTACGGCGGCAGGTCGGCTCCCCTGCGCGAGAGCACGTAGTACAACGTTGGCTCTCGCGCAGGCCACTAGAGGCGCTCGCCCCCCGACTCGCGTGCCCGGCGGGCGCTATCGCCTCGGGCACACGCGATCGCTCGTTACAGAGCGGGGACCGGGAGCTGTGTGTGTAAACATACAGCTCCCGCTCCTGTCAGGGGGGGAAATGCTGATCCTCTGTTCATACAATGTATGAACAGCGATCAGTCATTTCCCCTAGCGAGGCCCCCCCCCTACAGTTAGAACACACCCAGGGAACATACTTAACCCCTTCCCTGCCAGTGGCATTTTTATAGTAATCAATGCATTTTTATAGCACTGATTGCTATAAAAAATGACAATGGTCCCAAAAATGTGTCAAAAGTGTCCGCCATAATGTCGCAGTACAAAAAAAAACCAAAAAAAAAAAAAAAAACAAACGCTGATCGCCGCCATTACTAGTAAAAAAAAAAATTAATAAAAATGCCATAAAAATACCCCCTATTTAGTAAACGCTATAACTTTTGCGCAAACCAATCAATATACGCTTATTGCGATTTTTTTTTAACGAATAATAGGTAGAAGAATACGTATTGGCCTAAACGGAGGAAAAAAAAATGTTTTTTTTTATATATTTTTGGGGGATATTTATTATAGCAAAAAGTAAAAAATATTTTTTCAAAATTGTCGCTCTATTTTTGTTTATAGCGCAAAAACTAAAAACCGCAGAGGTGATCAAATACCACCAAAAGAAAGCTCTATTTGTGGGAAAAATAAGGACGCCAATTTTGTTTGGGAGCCACGTCGCACGACCGCGCAATTGTCCGTTAAAGCGACGCAGTAAATGGTCCGGGGGTTAAGTGGTTAAAGTAGCCTTTGGGGCTCATTCATGCCAGAGACCTGCGTTTTTCTGCATAAGAAATCCAAAAGATCTCTGCAAGACACACAGGAAACAATGGTGGTCTCGTTCACACCAAAATGCAGCGGTGATATCCAGTGGGGAGATTATGAAGCACGCATGCAGTTTATTTCACCCCGCGTGACAGAAAGTAGGAGAAAAAGCAGAGCGGTGCGTTAAGTTACCCTGACATGGCTCCAGGGGTGCAGTGGTAGAATAAATGGTGAGCGAAGGTCCAGACAGTGATTGAAGGGTTTTCAATGCTTTATTTCCAGGCCGACACGGCCAACATCAACAGCAAATAGGAAGGACAAGGTTGATGAAAGGATAGAAGGAGAGAACTTTGCAGTATCAGGCCTGGATATCAATGGAGCAGTCAGTACTGCTCCGCATAGTACCAACTTCTGTAACACGTCGCCACTCTTCTTGGAGTGGGTAAAGTGCCCCCGGACAGACCCCTATGATAAGCCTGTCACTCTGAACTGTCTCGGAGGAACAGGTCTGTCTCATAGACCCGGCTCTAGGGCCTTGGTCACAGGCCAGTTTCAATAAAGGACTTAGGTGAATAAAGAGCAACTCCTCCCAGTAGACTTTTTCCTAAACAGGCCCCCGGATGACAGCAAGCATACCTGTCAGTGGTCCGGACACCCGATCCCAGACGGGGATTCTCTCAATAGGTCCTGGAATCCAGCGAAACACTGGAGTCCCCTTTCACCTCCGGATGAGGTTCAATGCAGCCTTGAGTGTTGGCCAGGTGGGCCGTGCCGGCGGGGTCCATGGATGCGCGTACCCTGAAGGTGGATACCGCACCTGGAACGGGGACCCCGCGAAGACTCCGGAACACATGACACCTGTCCCATATATACTCTCCCCCAGCATGCCTTGCGAGGGAAAACCCCTTTAATTGGCTGCTGGGAAAGCTTGCTCTGCCAGAACCCCTCTAGCGCCAGCTACTGGCCAAGGACGGCACTGCATCCCTGGACCACAGACTGACCCAGTGGACAATTCTGGAATGACAGAGGTCCCGAAATTTGAACAAATCAGTGAATGGGAGCAAAGTAACTCTCCCACGCCCCATTAACTTTAGCGTAGTGCCCATGCTGAAAGCAAGGGGGCGCTGTGTGTGTGTGTGTATGTATGTATGTATATATAAAAATCTGTTTGGGGCTTCTAAGTAATTTTCTAGCAAAACAACCTGATTTTAACACCAAATCTCAAAAAAGGAGGCTCTGCCCTAAACACGGCCCCCTCATGGGCGTATACGCTGTGGTCTGCCCTGTGTGAATGAGGCCTAATAGTGTTCTATTCCTTGGGGGAAGCTCACAAGTCACAACATAAAAGGACACACATTTCCCTATCCCACCACAATGGACATCAAAGCCTCAGATCTCACCTGGCGCCTCGTTTGTTTCGGAAGTTCTGTTCTCTGTGGATTCGGCTTGTGACGAGGACACAGATTCTGGAAGTGGCAAGGAACTGACCGATATAGAAAAAGAAAAAAGCTCATCATATGATTATCACAGGGCCCCATACAAAAAAACTATCCCCATCCTAACCCCACCCACCCACCTGAAAGGGACTGATGACAGATTTATCAGTCTCTTTCTTTGCAGCCTGAGTTACAAAGATGAAATGAATTGGAAGCTCTCTGAAGCTTCTTGCTCAAACGGAATTATAGTAAACAGTTTACTATGCTTCAGTGATAAATGGACAGAGGAGCGATTGGTACCGCTCACTGTGTTTATTCAGGAAAGATATTTAACGGCCCCTTCCCCCACTTTCCATCTTGAATCATTCCCCCCCCCCGCCCCCCGTTTGCCCGCAGCAGGAGCTGCAGGAAGGAGGAGAGGAGGGAGGCCGAGAAGGCTGCTTATCGAAAAACAGCATGATGAAGTAGGCAGGACCTGTAATTCAGCAGAATTCCTGTTTTCTACTTCCTAGACTGTATGGGAGGAAGGAAAACGTACCTTGCTTGTGGCAATGCGGACTCTTCTGGTTCAGATACCTGAGGTGTGACCGCCTGCTGCGAGGAGGGAACCTCCACCCCACTCCCCATGGACACCACTACAAGCAAAACAAAGAGCAAGGTCACAGAATATGGGAATCAACGGCGATACAATTATATCAATATACAGAGCATCCGGGAAGTATTCACAGCACTTCACTTTTTCCACATGTTGTTACATTTTAATTCCATTTTGGGGGGGGAAAAACACTTATTTTTCTCAAAATTCTACAAACAATCCCCCATAATGACAACATGAAAGAAGTTTGTTTGAAATCTTTGTAAATTTATTAAAAATAAAAAAAACAAAGCAAATCCCATGCACACAAGCATCAACGGCTCCTCCCCATGCACGCAAGCATCACAGGCTCCTCCCCATGCACACAAGCATCACAGGCTCCTCCCCATGCACACAAGCATCAACGGCTCCCCCCCCATGCACACAAGCATCACAGGCTCCTCCCCATGCACACAAGCATCACAGGCCCCTCCCCATGCACACAAGCATCACAGGCCCCTCCCCATGCACACAAGCATCACCGGCTCCTCCCCATGCACACAAGCATCACCGGCTCCTCCCCATGCACACAAGCATCACCGGCTCCTCCCCATGCACACAAGCATCACCTTCTGAGCGGGGGGGGGGGGGGGAGGAGCCTGAAATACGTCTGTGCAGGGGGTGAGGAGCCTGAAATACGTCTGTGCAGGGGGGAGGAGCCTGAAATACGTCTGTGCAGGGGGGAGGAGCCTGAAATACGTCTGTGCAGGGGGGAGGAGCCTGAAATACGTCTGCAGGGGGGAGGAGCCCGAAATACGTCTGTGCAGGGGGGGGGGGGGGGGGAGGAGCCTGAAAATAATCCATTTAATCCATTTTGGAATAAGGCTGTAACATAACAAAATGTGGAAAAAGTGAAGCGCTGTGAACTCTTTCCGGATGTTCTGTAGATACAATCTTATCAATAAAGTAAACATGCACAATGGCACTTTTCTTTTGAACCAGATTCCCAGGATATCGTAAATTCTTTATAATCCCAACCAACACAAAGGGTCCTCCTTCCCTCTGACCTCTGTTACTATTTACAAGTGGTGAAGTTTACAGATTCCTGACCGAAGCATTCCTTCCACCGAGGATAAATGAAGAGCTATAGAGGGGGAGGGGCAGAGGGGGAGGGGCAGAGGGGGAGGGGCATCATGCCTCTGGGAGTCAGCGTTGCAATGCCTCATGGGACTTGTAGTTCAACAGCTGGGGGGGGCGCGCATGTTGAGCACCATTGTTTTAGACAATAGGATCCTGTTGTCTAAAAGAACCCCTTGAAGAAGATTCAGTGAGTTGAAATGTGTTGGGTCCCCATAGGTCATTTTTGTTCTTTTGATGGAGTCTCTCTCTTTGTATACATTATGTAAATGACAGATAGGGTCCCCCAACACGTTTCAACTCGCTGAATCTTCAAGGGGTTCTTTTAGCCAACAGGATCCTATTGTCTAAAAGATCCCCCTGAAGACTCAGCGAGTTAAAACGCGTTTGTGTCCCTGTCATTCATGTTCCTTTGATGGATGGAGACTCTGCCTTTCTCATATTGTATATGTTATGTACATGTAAACTGTATGAATTTTAAGCAACTCTATAATAAAAACTTTTTGCATTCTATTAGCATATTGGTTTCCGGTTTTCAATCCCTTGAATGGATCGTCTCATGACGACTCATTTTGAATTATCGGATTAGATCGCATTCTTCAGATGAGGAACTCACAGAGCCACGTCCATCATTTACCTGCGGACATTTTTAGCATTCCATGTCTATGCACATTGGCTGATCACTCGGGATACGATGTGATACGAGGAATATTATAGATTATATTGATGGTTACATTGTAATAACTGTAGAGGAAATGTCCTTATGTCCATTCCGCATTATATTACCCCGCTTCCCTTATTCTTATACAAACTCAACTGCTTTAGCAATGGTAACATGTATTTGGTCCTGCCAATAAAGCTTATTTGAAAAAAAGAAAAAAAGAAAAAAAGAGAGGGGAGAGGGGAAAGAGAAAGGAGAGGGGAGAGGGGAAAGAGAAAGGAGAGGGGAGAGGGGAAAGAGAAAGGAGAGGGGAGAGGGGAAAGAGAAGGGAGAGAGGAGAGGGGAAAGAGAAAGAGAAAGAGAGAGGGGAAAGAGAAAGGAGAGAGGAGAGGGGAAAGAGAAAGAGAAAGAGAAAGAGAGAGGAGAGGGGAAAGAGAAAGAGAGAGGAGAGGGGAAAGAGAAAGAGAGAGGAGAGGGGAAAGAGAAAGAGAGAGGGGAAAGAGAAAGAGAGAGGAGAGGGGAAAGAGAGAGGAGAGGGGAAAGAGAAAGAGAGAGGAGAGGGGAAAGAGAAAGGAGAGAGGAGAGGGGAAAGAGAAAGAGAAAGAGAAAGAGAGAGGAGAGGGGAAAGAGAAAGAGAGAGGAGAGGGGAAAGAGAAAGAGAAAGAGAGAGGGGAAAGAGAAAGAGAAAGAGAGAGGGGAAAGAGAAAGAGAGAGGAGAGGGGAAAGAGAAAGAGAGAGGAGAGGGGAAAGAGAGAGGAGAGGGGAAAGAGAAAGAGAAAGAGAAAGAGAGAGGAGAGGGGAAAGAGAAAGAGAGAGGAGAGGGGAAAGAGAAAGAGAGAGGAGAGGGGAAAGAGAAAGAGAGAGGGGAAAGAGAAAGAGAGAGGAGAGGGGAAAGAGAGAGGAGAGGGGAAAGAGAAAGAGAGAGGAGAGGGGAAAGAGAAAGAGAGAGGAGAGGGGAAAGAGAAAGAGAAAGAGAGAGGGGAAAGAGAAAGAGAGAGGAGAGGGGAAAGAGAGAGGAGAGGGGAAAGAGAGAGAGAAAGAGAAAGAGAGAGAAAGAGAAAGAGAGAGAAAGAGAGAGAAAGAGAAAGAGAGAGAAAGAGAAAGAGAAAGAGAGAGAAAGAGAAAGAGAGAGAAAGAGAGAGAAAGAGAAAGAGAAAGAGAAAGAGAAAGAGAAAGAGAGAGAAAGAGAAAGAGAAAGAGAAAGAGAAAGAGAAAGAGAGAGAGAAAGAGAAAGAGAAAGAGAAAGAGAAAGAGAAAGAGAAAGAGAGAGGAGAAAGAGAGAGAGAAAGAGAGAGAGAAAGAGAGAGGAGAAAGAGAAAGAGAAAGAGAGAGGAGAAAGAGAGAGAGAAAGAGAGAGAGAAAGAGAGAGAGAAAGAGAGAGAGAAAGAGAGAGAGAAAGAGAGAGAGAAAGAGAGAGAGAAAGAGAGAGAGAAAGAGAGAGGAGAAAGAGAGAGGAGAGGGGAGAGGGGAAAGAGAGAGGAGAGGAGAAAGGAGAAAGAGAAAGGAGAGGGGAGAGGGGAAAGAGGAAAAAGAGAAAAAAAAAAAAAAAAAGAGAAAGAAAAAAAAAAAAAAAAAAAAAAAAAAAAAAAAAAAAAAAAAAAAAAAAAAAAAAAAAAAAAAAAAAAAGAGAAAAAAAAAAAAAAAAAAAAAAAAAAAAAAGAGAAAAAAAAAAAGAGAAAGAGAGAAAAAAAGAGAGAAAGAAAAAAAGAGAGAGAAAAAGAGAGAGAAAAAGAGAGAGAGAACATAAAATGACAGAAGATGGGGACTCCAACACATTTCAACTTGCCGAGTGTTTGGGGGGGGGGGGGGGGGAGCTGCGGCACACAGTGTACATCTGGACACACAGGGGCCAGAAGCACCAGCGAGGGACCTGAGAAGAGGAAAATCAGGGCGGCTCTGTGCCAAATCATTACAGAGCAGGCAAGTATGAAGTGTATTTTACCCCCCCCCCATTTAAAAATAACAAACGAGACTTTAGTATCACTTGAATGCCAGGACAGTGAAGAGGTAAAAAGGTGGCACACACCTCTGAAATGTATAAATTCCCGGGGGCTCCAGGGCAGGTAGTCAGTGGATTGAGTTTATAGTTGGAGGAAAATCATTTCCTAGATTTAGGCAAAGATTGGGAAGGACCTCTGAGCTCAGTGACATGGGACCTACCTGGTGGACTGTTCCTGCCGCCGCCGCCGCCGCTGCTGTTCTGCCGCTGTAGATGTTCTTTGTAGCACACAGAACAGAGTCCGTTGGTGCGGGGGTTACCATAGAATCCGCACCCGTTGGAACAAAGTAGAGGCGCCTGGTTGTGGTTCGTCTCCTGCGCCATTTTCATCCACCATGCAGCTAAAATCTATAAAAAATGATAAAAAGGCTTCTGTCATTTTACATACACAATGTGACGGATCAGAGGGTATTTGTTTCAGAAATGGCTGCGAATACAGCCATACACAGAGTCAGGGACGACCCCCCCCCCCCCCCCCCCGGCCTACATAGAGAGTCGGGGACCCCCCCTGGCCTACATAGAGAGTCGGGGACCCCCCTGGCCTACATAGAGAGTCGGGGACCCCCCTGGCCTACATAGAGAGTCGGGGACCCCCCTGGCCTACATAGAGAGTCGGGGACCCCCCTCCGCCTACACAGTCGGGGAGGCCCCTGGCCTACATAGAGAGTCGGGGACCCACCCCCTCCGGCATACACAGAGAGTCGGGGAGCCCCCCCCCCCAGCCTACACAGAGTCAGGGAGCCCCCTGGCCTACATAGAGTCGGGGACCCCCCCGCCCCGGCCTACAGTGTACAATCTACTGTCCCAAGAGCAACATGAGATTATGCCAAACTTCTCCAAGCAGCACTTCCTAGTCAAGTGCCGCCAACAATACCGCTTATGGTGTCCCCCCCCCTCATTCAGCACTACCACTGCTTGTCACCCCTCTCCTAATTAAATCAGAATTAAAGTTGTAAAGGTTCATGTTTTTTCACCTTAATGCATCTTATCCATTAAGGTGAAACATATTACCAGCATCCCCCCCCTGTTGAATTATCTGAGCCCTGGAAAGTCCCGTGTCGTGAACGCGCTCTTCCTTTGCCCCGGGCTTCTCGGCTCCTCATTGGATAGATTGATAGCAGCGCAGCCATTGGCTCACATTGCTGTCAATCAAATGCACAGAACTGCACAGTGGAGGCAAGTATGACATTTTTTGTTATTTAATAAAAAAAAAAAAAAAAAAAAAGGAACCTTTACTGTCACTTTAAGTCCCACAGTGAGTAGAACAATAGAACAAGCATGCAATTCTGCACACAACAGATTTTACGGTTGTGGGTTTAGGCCCGATTCACATCTATGGCATTTTTTGGTGCTTTTTGCAGATTTGCACTACAGAACGTGTTCCATAGGAAACCATGTTGACCACTTAAGGACCGCCCAACGCAGATATACGTCGGCAGAATGGCACGGCTGGGCACAATCACGTACCTGTAACTGTGATTGTTAAATGCCCATTCGCGGGCCCCGGTCCGAAGCACCGCGGCCACAGGACCCGATCGCCGCTGGAGTCCCGCGATCGGTCCCCGGAGCTGAAGAACGGGGAGAGTCGTGTGTAAACAAACCTTCCCCGTTCTTCACAGTGGCGCTGTCATTGATCGTCTGTTCCCTGATATAGGGAAACGCGATCAATGACGTCACACGTCCAGCCCCACCCCCCTACAGTTAGAAACACATATGAGGTCACACTTAACCCCTTTAGAGTCCCCTAGTGGTTAACTCCTAAACTGCAATTGTAATTTTCACAGTAATCAGTGCATTTTTATAGAATTTTTTGCTGTGAAAATGACAATGGTCCCAAAAATGTGTCAAAATTGTCTGATGTGTCCGTCATAATGTTGCAGTCACGAAAAAAATAAAATATCGCGACCGCCGCCATTAGTAGTAAAAAAAAAAAAAAAAAAAAAAAAAATTATATATATATATATATATATATATATATATATATATATATATATATATATATATATATATATATATATATATATATATGCAATTAAACTATCTCCCCTTTTTTAAATGCTAACCAATCGATAAACGCTTATTGCGATTTTTTTTACTAAAAAAAGGTAGAATAATACGTATCGGCCTAAACTGAGGGAAAAAAATATATTTTATATATATATATATATATATATATATATATATATATATATATATATATATATATATATATACACACATATACATATACATATACACACACACACACACACACACATATATACACAAAAAAAGAGATTTTTAATACAGCTTACCTGTAAAATCTTTTTCTTGGAGTACATCACGGGACACAGAGCGGCATTCATTACTATATGGGTTATATGGAGTACCTTCAGGTGTAGACACTGGCAATCTCAAACAGGAAATGCCCCTCCCTATATAACCCCCTCCCATAGGAGGAGTACCTCAGTTTTGTAGCAAGCAGTATGCCTCCCAAAATGGTCCTCAAAAAAAGAGGGGTGGGAGCTCTGTGTCCCGTGATGTACTCCAAGAAAAAGATTTTACAGGTAAGCTGTATTAAAAATCTCTTTTTCTTTATCGTACATCACGGGACACAGAGCGGCATTCATTACTATATGGGATGTCCCAAAGCAATGCTTACAATGAGGGGAGGGAGAACATCTCCAAGACAAAAGGATTTAATTTAGAGATATACTCAAATCATAATAAATCCAACTTAGTTGAGAAAAATAAATTTTTTTAAATTTAACTCGAACAAGAGGAGCCCCCGGAATCCGAGGGTCTCAAACTGCAGCCCTGCCTGCCCGAAGGCAGTATCAGTATTCCTTCTTACGTCCAACTTGTAGAATTTTGTAAACGTGTGGACAGAAGACCAGGTTGCCGCCTTGCAAACTTGAGCCATAGAGATCTGGTGGTGTGCTGCCCAGGAGGCGCCCATGGCTCTAGTAGAATGAGCCTTTAATGATACTGGAGGAGGCAACCCTTTCAAGCCGTAGGCCTGAGTGATTAATTGCTTAATCCACCTAGAAATGGTGGACTTTGCAGCTGCCTGCCCCTTCTTGGGCCCATCCGGTAGAATGAACAGCACATCTGTCTTCCGGATCTTCTTTGTAGCTTTAAGATAGGCCTTCATGGCCCTGACAATATCCAAGGTATGCAGCAACCCTTCCTTTCTGGAAGTAGGTTTAGGGAAGAAGGATGGTAATACCAAATCCTGGTTCAAATGAAAACTGGATATGACCTTCGGAAGGAAGGAAGGATGAGGGCGGAGAAGGACCCTGTCCTTATGAAAAACAAGATATGGTTCCTTACAGGATAAGGCTGCCAGCTCCGAAACTCTTCTTGCGGAAACTATGGCAACCAAAAATACTAACTTCCTTGTCAGTAGAACCAAAGGAATATCAGCCAACGGCTCAAACGGTTGTTTCTGTAAACTTTGACAGAACAAGATTTAAATCCCACGGACAAAGCGGGGATTTAACTGGAGGTCTAATACGTAAGACCCCTTGAAGGAAGGTCTTAACCAGCGAGTGGGTGGCCAGCGGCCGCTGAAACCACACTGACAGAGCAGAAATCTGTCCTTTGATTGTGCTTAATGCCAATCCTTTATCCACTCCTAGCTGGAGAAAACTTAATACTCTATCGATGGTAAATTTGCGAGAAAGCCATCGCTTGGACTCACACCAGCCTACATAGGCCTTCCAGACCCTGTAATAAATCACCCTAGAGACCGGTTTCCTGGCTCTGATTAGGGTAGAGATTACTTTCTGAGACAGACCTCTACCCCTGAGAATCAGGGATTCAGCTTCCAGGCCGTCAAATTTAGATGCCGTAAGGCAGGGTGGAGGATCGGACCTTGCGATAGCAGGTCTGGCCGTAGAGGAAGAGTCCAAGGGTCTCCCACTACCATCCTTAAGATTAGTGAGTACCATGCCCTTCTGGGCCATGCTGGAGCTACCAGGATGACTGGTATGTGCTCCACCCGGATCCTGCGCAGCAGGCGGGGTAGTAACTGGAGCGGGGGAAACGCATAAAGAAGTTTGAACTGATGCCAAGGGCAAACCAACGCATCGGTTCCGCAGGCCATCGGATCCCTTGAGCGGGACATGAACCTGTCTAGTTTCTTGTTGAGTCTCGATGCCATGATATCCACGTCCGGCACTCCCCATCTTTGGCAGAGTGCTTGAAAGACTAGTGGATGCAGAGACCATTCCCCCGGCCATAGAGTCTGGCGGCTTAAGAAGTCCGCCTGAAAGTTGTCCACTCCTGGAATGAATATTGCCGATATGCAGGGCACATGAGCCTCTGCCCATAGAAGAATCAAGCTCACCTCTCTCTGAGCGGTTTGACTCCTGGTTCCCCCTTGGTGATTTATGTGTGCCACGGCCGTGGCATTGTCTGATTGAATTCTCACCGGGAACCCCTGCAATTTTGACGTCCAAGCCCTGAGGGCTAGTCGAGCAGCTCTGAGCTCCAAGATGTTGATGGGCAACTGCTTCTCTGGCTTTGCCCAAGTACCTTGGCGAGTGCAACCATCCAAAATTGCTCCCCAGCCCGTCAGGCTGGCGTCTGTGGTCACTATCTTCCAAGCCACTGGGCTGAAAGACCTCCCCTTCAGTAGATTCTGAGGGTCTAACCACCAACACAGACTTTGTCGGACTCTTGATGAGAGCGGCAACGGGATATCCAAGGCCTGTGGCCTTCTGCTCCATGCTGACAGGATGGCTGCCTGTAGGATGCGAGTGTGGCTCTGGGCGTATGGTACCGCCTCGAATGTGGCCACCATCTTGCCTAGTAACCTCATACATAGGCGAATAGTCGGTTCTTTCTTGCTTAGAACCAGTAGGATTAATTCCTTGATGGCTTTTACCTTCCTCAGAGGTAGGAACACTCCTTGTTGTTCTGTGTCTAATCTCATGCCGAGATATTCCAACTGCTTTGTGGGCTGGAAAGCTGACTTTTCTCGATTTAGGACCCAGCCGAACCTCTCGAGGTATTGGACCGTGAGGGCCACTGCTCGCTCCAAGCCGGGAGACGAGTGATCTATGACTAGGAGGTCGTCCAGGTATGCTAGGATCGTGACCCCTTGGATCCTTAGTTTGGCTAGGATTGGAGCTAGGACCTTCGTGAACACCCGGGGGGCCGTAGCCAACCCGAAGGGAAGCGCCACGAATTGGAAGTGACGCGAAGCCACCATGAAGCGTAGATATCTTTGATGTGGCTGATAAATTGGAACATGAAGGTAGGCATCCTTTATGTCTATGGACGCCATGAAGTCGTCCTTCTGGAGTGTGGCAGCTGCTGACCGCACGGATTCCATCCGAAATGAGCGGATCTTTAGATATGCATTTACCATCTTTAGGTCCAAAATTGGCCTGACATCTCCATTGGATTTTGGGATGATGAATAGGTTGGAGTAGAAACCCAGCCCCTGTTCCAGGACTGGTACCTCTACTATTACTTCCTGGGAAAGTAGATGATCTAATGCCGATCTTAATGCGGCTCCCTTTTCCGGATCGTTTGGAATCCTCGACTTCTGGAAATGAGGAGGAGGAAACCTTAGGAAATCTAATTTGTAGCCTGTGGCCACGGAAGACCGTACCCACTCGTCGGGAATGCTGGCTTCCCAAATCTCTGAAAAGAGTCGCAGCCTTCCCCCCACCTTCGTGGGTGGGGGCGCCCCTTCATAAGGTTGGCTTGGGGGCTGGTTTTGCTGGTTTGCGAAACCACTGCCTTTTGCCTCTAACAGCCTGTCCTTGTGATCTGCTGTTGAAGCCGAAGTTTGCTTTTGCAGGAGGCCGTCGATACTGCTTGGCATTAGAGGGCCCCTGCCCAGGGGAATACTGTCGTTTAAACGCAGGTCCCTGAACCTTCTTCTTAGTTGGCAAGAGAGTACTCTTGCCGTTTGAAATGGTCTGAATGTATTTATCTAGGTCTTCTCCGAAGAGTCGTCCTCCATGGAAGGGGAACCCTACCAGGAGCTTCTTGCATGGGGGCTCAGCCTCCCAGCTTTTTAACCATAAGAGTCTTCTCATATGGATAAGGGATAACGATAAACGTGACGCTTGCTGGATAGAATCCTTGATTGCGTCTACCGTAAAACATATGGCCTTAGGGACATCCGAAAATTTTTCTGCCTGCTGGGCCGGAATAAGTTTAAGCATCTGCTTAAATTGATCCGATAATGCTTGAGCGACCCCAATCGCAGCCACAGCTGGCTGTACTACTGCCCCTGCAGTAGTGAAGGAGTTCTTAAGTAGTGCTTCCAAGCGCTTATCAACTGGATCCTTGAACACCTGTATGTTTTCTACAGGGCATGTTAACGATCTGTTAACACATGAGATGGCTGCGTCCACTGCAGGAGTAGCCCATCTTTTGGAAAAATTTTCTTCCATAGGATATAGGACAGAGAACCTTTTAGGTGGTAAGAAGATCTTATCTGGCTTGTTCCAATCTTGGAACAAAATTCCCTCTAATAGAGGATGGATCGGAAACACAGCATTGCTTTGAGGCGCCCTCAGTGAGCCCAAAGCTGAAACCGTCGATACCTGGAGATCTGGTACTGGCAAGTTGAATGTCCTATGGACCAAGTCCGACAATCCTTGAATCCACCAGCTCTCCCTCAGGGAGACTGCCCCAGACTCCTCTGTATCCGGGTCTTCGATCCCTGAACCTACTTGGTCCGTGTCCAAGAGGTCGTCCAATTCCCCTGAGGAAAGGACCTCCTCTTCTGAGGGTCCGCGCTCGGGCGACGGAGATCTATTCCGCTTACTGCCCCGCATAGCTGCGGATATCATTTTTTTTTTTTTTTTTTTTTTTCCCCATGCTTTCCTCATCTCTTTTAAAGAGGTGAGTAATACCTCCTCCGTGACCATCTTAGGGTTGGACTGACCCGCGTCAGCTCCAGCCCCAGATCCCGATGGCCCCAAGGCTCCCTGTAGGGAAAACAGCGGCATACCATGGTACAATACCGAGGTACACCTGCTACCTATTGGTATTTGGAACTATAAAAGTTAATTGTCCAAACACCTGTTTGGGGGATAAAAAAATGCTTCCTCTCCCCTAGATGACTTTTTTTTTTTTTTTCGTTTTTGTTTCAAATCCAGGAAAGAAAAAACATTCTGTCCCCCTGAGTAGTATTGCAAAGAAAAACTATGAGATGGAAAAGAAACAGCCTATTTCTAGGCTTGACAAAACAGTCCTCTGAAGACTGCAATATCCTTTCTGGCCACTGTGTGTCCTCGGCGCCCCGTGCTGCCGCTCTGGTCTTTCTCCTCAGTTCCAAAGTATTGATGGAACAAACAAGGAAGGGCCGCCCCTTCCTTTAAGCCACTGACCCGCCCTTCCCCCCCAGCAACCTCAAACAGGAAATGCCCCTCCCGACAGGGGGAGGGGGGGGGGGGGGGGGGGGGGGGGATTTTGGGAGGAAGGGACCTCTCTGTTCCAGCAAACTGCGGCCTGCAGCCTGGAACCATGAGGAGGCCAGCGTTTTGCCTGCTTGCAGGCTCTGAGGAGGAAGACTGAATGGAGCATCGCCTGGAGGCCTGCAGGTAAGCAAAGCTCTCTGACTCACACATATATTTTTATATAACACAGGCCCCACTCAATGCTTTTCCAACACTACAAGGGAGGTCACATCTTATGGGGAATAATACATAGAGAGCCATCCTATCTTTATGATATGTGACTAGTTTGCCAGATGCAGTGCATAACTTTAGGCATGTCCCCTGTGACCCCCCAGAAAAAAACCTGCTAAGAACCAAGTTCCGCAAGTTTTCCCCTCACTTACCTGCTCCATGCCGCAGGACTTTGCCAAGCAAGAGGCCCAATCTTCCCCCATCTCCGTGGGGATGTCTAGACCTTCAGGCCCTGGGTTCCTATGAAGGATCCACTGTCCTGGGCCCATATAGCACCCTGGCAACAGAAAACTTTAGGTACCCAAAGGTTTCTAAGTTCTGGGCCCAGGGTCCAGCTCTCTAAAAAGAAAAGCATTATGGGCTATACCCCAAGGGTTTGGGGTCCGGTTACTGACCACTTTAGCGCTGAGGCTTTTTTGGACAGAACCGGTAGCTCACCTAATCCCAAGGATGCGGAGGCAAGCTAAACCATGACTAACACCTAAGACACTGGCGTAAAAACTGAGGTACTCCTCCTATGGGAGGGGGTTATATAGGGAGGGGCATTTCCTGTTTGAGATTGCCAGTGTCTACACCTGAAGGTACTCCATATAACCCATATAGTAATGAATGCCGCTCTGTGTCCCGTGATGTACGATAAAGAATTTTTTTTTTTATATATATTTTTTCGGGGATATTTATTATAGCAAAAAGGAAAAAATATTGCATTCTTTTCAAAATCGTCGCTCTATTTTTGTTTATAGCGCAAAAACTAAAAACCGCAGAGGTGATCAAATGCCACCAAAAGAAATCTCTATTTGTGGGGGGAAAAAAAAGGACGCCAATTTTGTTTGGGAGTCACATCACACGACCGCGCAATTGTCAGTTAAAGCGACGCAGTGCCGAATCGCAAAAAGGGGCCTGGTCCTTTACCTGCATAATGGTCCGGGTCTCAAGTGGTTAAATGTTCTGTAGTGCAAATCTGCAAAATGCACTAAGTAACTCTAAGTCAGCCAATAAATGGTTAAGTTGAGTGCCTTGTGTATGGGAGTCGCTGCTCAGCAGGCACCTTCATATTAGTGTCTGTTTGCACACAGCTGGGATCTAAATAAAGCATCGCACTGGCAGACATCACCACATGTCCGGCTGTCACAGGAGGAGGACAGACTGCCAGAAATGTCTGAGGACTTCTCACAACAACATCCAGGACTCTCCATGTTGGTAAAAAGTTTTATTCCCGGGAACAGATCAATCTGTACATAAAACACGGAGTGTGACGTCATCATCTACATGGAAATCCCCGCCCCTCCATCCTACAGGAAGGACAGTCTATGAATGACGGACCAACATTACAAAACATGAGAAGAAAGATTGTGTACTCTGTGGTGTCCACTCCGATCACACACACACACCGATATCTGCTGACCAGAGATCCCAAGTGGCTCCACCCCCATTCACATTGGAGAGACGTGTCATATGATTTGACAGGTTCAAAAATCACATGACAAGTCGCACACCATTGTCGGCAATGGCACACATTAGGAACTCTAGCAATTCTGTGGAGGTTCTCATTGATCCTGTCCATTGTACAGTAGTAGTTGGTCAAATTCAACTGGACTTGTTCTGCAAGGATGGAGAAGGGAGGAGAAGATGAAGAAATTTACACAGATGCACACCTCCAGCTCTCATTGGCCCTCTTATGAAGAGCGAGAGAGCGCGAGAGAGCGAGCAGAGCGAGAGCAGAGAGCAGAGAAAGTGCAGCGAGAGCAGAGAGCAGAGCAGAGCGAGAGCAGAGAGCGAGAGCAGAGAGCGAGAGCAGAGAAAGTGCAGCGAGAGCGAGCAGAGCAGAGCAGCGAGAGCAGAGAGAGAGCAGCGAGAGCAGAGAGAGAGCAGCGAGAGCAGAGAGAGAGCAGCGAGAGCAGAGAGAGAGCAGCGAGAGCAGAGAGAGAGCAGCGAGAGCAGAGAGAGAGCAGCGAGAGCAGAGAGAGAGCAGCGAGAGCAGCGAGAGCAGAGAGAGAGCAGCGAGAGCAGAGAGAGAGCAGCGAGAGCAGAGAGAGAGCAGCGAGAGCAGAGAGAGAGCAGCGAGAGAGCAGCGAGCAGAGAGAGAGCGCGCAGCGAGAGAGAGCAGAGAGTGTGAATATGTCATAAGCCTAGGCTAATGACCAGACAAACAGGAAGTGGGCTGTATAAGGTATTTACTGGCAGAAAAGATAAAAAAGTATGACAGGTTTGTTTAAAAAAAAAATTAAATAAGGAGGTGGGGAAAAAATAAAACAAACCTTTTATATATCCTTTAAAGCAGTTGTAAACCAAAAAATAGATAAAAAAATAAAATAAAAAAAAAAAAACACTGAAAATGCTGACAATGTCCCCCTCGGTTTATACACACAAGTCACCTTTTTGCGCCTGATCTCCAAGACTTTGGGATCCAGGCGACCTACGGCTGGCCGGTACCGGGTCCCCAAACTGTTCCTCTACAAGTGTGCAAAGTTTGTTGTCCGGGGGACCTACGGCCGGGGAGCACCGATTTTTCTAAGCCGGGCACCCCTTCCATAGACTCCCATGTTAAACGTCAGTCTAGTCATGGGCACAGTGAGGCATGCACATGGACACCCTAGCCTTATGCCGCGTACACACCATCACTTTATGTGATGAAAAAAAATGACGTTTTTAAAAACGTCACTTTAATTGACTGTGTGTGGGGGAAAACTTTGTTTTATGTCTTCTAAAAAACGACCAAAAAAAAATTGAAGCATGCTTCAATTTTATGTGTCGTTTTTCAAAACGTCGTTTTTTACTTCACAGAAATTGACCGTGTGTAGCAAAAACGTCGTTTAAAACGACGTTTTTTCATCCGCGCATGCCCAGAAGCTACTTATGAAGCGAGCTTCAATGGTAAAACGTGGTGGAACGTAACCTCGCTTTGCTAGAACATTGTGAGAAAAACTATGGTGTGTAGGCAACTTCGTCTTTGAAAATTGAAGTTTCAAAAACGTCGTTTTTTACTTCACAGAAAATTTCGTTTTTTTTCATCACATAAAGTGATGGTGTGTATGCGGCATATTACTCAAGTCAATATGTTTTCCCATTTTTTGTGGTAATATTAGGTGCCTCGGCTTATATTCGGGTCGACTTATACTCAAGTATATACGGTAATCTTTTTCTACAAATACAGTAGAGGTGTATCGCTGATCGCCGCCATTAGTAGTAAAAAAAAATGTTTTTAATAAAAATATCCCCTATTTTGTAAACACAACACATAAATTTTGCGCAAACCAATCAATAAACGCTTATTGCGATATTTTTTTGTTATGTAGAAGAATATACGTATCGGCCTAAACTGAGGAAAAAAAAAAGTTTTTTTATATATTTTTTGGGGGATATTTATTATAGCAAAAAGGAAAAAATATTGCATTTTTTTTCAAAAGGGTCGCTCTATTTTTGTTTATAGCGCAAAAAATAAAAACCGCAGAGGTGATCAAATACCACCAAAAGAAAGCTCTATTTGTGGAAAAAAAAAAAAGGACGCCAATTTTGTTTGGGAGCCACGTCGCACAATTGTCAGTTAAAGCGACGCAGTCCCGAATCGCAAAAACTGGCCTGGTCCTTTACCTGCATTTTGGTCCGGGTCTTAAGTGGTTAAGGGCACCAGACAAGGTGACAAATACTTGCACAATACAAATGACAATGATTCACTGGCATGATGAAATTGATGGGTATGACGAGAACTGGTTGCGAAAGATCTGACAACAATCGGAATATCAATCAAACATCCGAGAGACAAAAGATGAAATATGCCGGATCTATACACAGCCAGCGGAGAGATCAGATAATACATAACTAAATACACCTTATATATAATAAAAGGAATATTCTATAAGTCAGATCATCTCTACCAGAACGTACTGAAAATCTGCAGAAAGATCATACGAAGAAAAAAAAAAAAAAAAAACACCACACACATATATATATATATATATATATATATATATATATATATATATATTAGGGATGCACCGATATATCGGTGGCCGATACATATCGGCCGAAAATAGCAATTTGGGGGACATGCCGAAATACATTTAAAATTGCCGATAATGACCGCCCTCCGTGGGCGGTACCATTGCGTATAGGAGGGGTGGCAGGTTCTTGTAAAAATGTAGCCACGGCCGCCAGAGCAGTACAGAGCGCGGGCAGCGGCAGTGGCACTGTACATATTGTGTGCCGACTGCCGCGAGCGCTCTTCCTAGCCCAATTTTCAGTTTTTTTTACTCCCCTCTTCACTCCCCCTCCTATGGGGGAGTCTCTTGGTTCAGTCCAGCGGCGTGAGCCGCGCTGACGTCACGCCCGGAGGCGATGGAGAACTCGGAGCGCTGCATGTGGGCAGGGAGGGAGCTGTGCTGCTAAAACAAGTAAGCAGAACAGAACCTGTTAAAAGTTAACAAACGAAATGGCTGGATTGGGGGGGAGTGGTTAACTTAATACTGACCAGCACTTTCTTAATGAAAAAATGGCAGATAAAAAAAAAAAATGTTATCTGCCATTTTTTCACAGTGGCTCAGTGAGGCCGCAATTGATGTTTTTTTGGTAGTCAGAGAAGGCAAGCATGGCTCAATAACACACAAAAGTTTTTTTTTTAAAAAAACGTTTGTGTGTTATTGAGCCATGCTTGCCTTCTCTGACTACCAAAAAAAACATCAATTGCAGCCTCACTGTGCCATCACATGCAGCCACTGTGCCCATCAAACGCAGCCACTGTGCCAACACGTCCCCACTGTGCCCATCAAACGCAGCCACTGCCCATCACACGTCACCACTGTGCCCATCCAACGCAGCCACTGTGCCCATCCAACGCAGCCACTGTGTCCATCACATGCAGCAACTGTGCCAACACACGTCCCCACTGTGCCCATCAAACGCAGCCACTGCCCATCACACGTCACCACTGTGCCAACGCACGTCACCACTGTGCCCATCCAACGCAGCCACTGTGCCCATCAAACGCAGCCACTGTGCCCATCACATGCAGCAACTGTGCCCATCACATGCAGCAACTGTGCCCATCAAACGCAGCCACTGCCCATCACACGTCACCACTGTGCCAACTCACGTCACCACTATGCCCATCCAACGCAGCCACTGTGCCCATCCAACGCAGCCACTGTGCCAACACACGTTGCCACTGTGCCCATCACACGCAGCCACTGTGACCATCATGTAATACATACAATTATTGAAAAAAAAATTTAAATAGGGGGAAAACAAAGAAAAGTAATTTTCGGTTTCGGTTTCGGTTTCGGACTGAATTTTTTTTTTATTTCGGTTTCGTTTCGGTTCTGAAATTTCCATTTCGGTGCATCCCTAATATATATATATATATATATATATATATATATATATATATATATATATATATATATATATATATATATATATATATATATATATATATATATATATATATATATATATATATTACATTACACACACCAAAAAAAAAAAAAACTTGCCTACTCTGTAATTGTTTTGCAAAGAGTGGCCCCGATCCTCCTCTTCTCAGGTACCCCGCTTGCACTCCAGGCCCCGCCTCTTCGATGGGTGCCCCTGCGAAAGCAACTCCCCCCCCCCCCCCCGTAGGCTCGTTCCCAAGTGCCACTGCTGCGTCCATAGACAGACAGCAGGACTCAGCTCTCCCCCCCCCCCCCTCCATGCTCCGGTGTCACAGCTTTTGATTGACAGCAGCGGGAGCCAACGGCTTCTGCTACTATCAATCTGTCCAATGGGGGAAGAGAGACAGCAGCTGGAGTCGCACACAGCGGGGGTCACTTCTGCCGGTCAACACAGCGGGGGTCACTTCTGCCGGTCAACACAGCGGGGGTCACTTCTGCCGGTCAACACAGCGGGGGTCACTTCTGCCGGTCAACACAGCGGGGGTCACTTCTGCCGGTCAATTCCAGTGACGAGGGAGCGAGGCTGAGCAGTACTGCATTGGTCAATAAGCGCACACACAGAGCAGCCCAGAAACTAGGAGGTTCACCCTAAGGTTTTCTTTCTAAGACATGCAGGGCACCCCCCCCCCCCCCAATGTCTCCCCTGAACGTAATGCAAATCACACTGTATTCGATTCCTTCCCGGCCAAGCTGGCCAGGGAAAGTGAAACGGTGTCCCGGAAATGATGATGTCAAACATTTCTCTTCTGGGTCAGCAAGGAGAGAAGAGTGGATGGGTGTCCATTGGCAATCCCCTGCCACACTGGTCCCTGGCGCACCGATTGGCATGCGCAGCCCGGGATACATGGTGGGGGCGCCCATTACCGGAGGGGGGGTGCTAAGAAACAATCAAGTAGCTGCGAAGGCACCAAATTGCTTCTGACAGCCAGAAGTCAGCTTATCAAAAAAAAGAAAATTTTTTTATATTATTTTTTTTTATTATTAAATTACACACACTTTTTTTATAAGACTACTTCTGGCTGTCAGATGGAAGCAATGCTTGAAGATACATAGAAAGAGATATATATCCATCTTCAAGCCTGGCTATAGACTTCTATGGGCCTCACATGAAAAATACACAGAAAACTGGACCTTCCTCATCTTTCACAATGAAGCCTCCAGACATGAAAGAGTTCATTGGGTAACGCCGCGTTCCGATGACTCTTCTGTTCTGCATTCCAATGTATGTCCTAAATAACAAAAAGGAGTGATCAAGGCCCCTCCCATAAGAAGATCAGGAAGGAGGAGTTCTGCTGTGTTTACATTGAGATTCTCAGGGGAATTCAATAATTAGCACCACTTTTCAGGTGGTATGGCCCTTTAACTTCTTGCCCCCCCCCCGGACCAATTCTGACTCTTCCCTCCTACGTGTGAAAATTGTTATGCTAGAAAATTACTCAGAACCCCCCCCCCCCCCAAACGCCGTTACGCAGAGTAAATAGATACCGAACATGTCATGCTTTATAATTGTGCATACTCCTAGAATGGCCAAAGAGATGCCGATCTAGATGAGCGTCCGACTCTCACATGTTGTGACCTGGAACCCGGGGGGGGGGGGGGTGCTGCACAGCTTGTTGGAACCCAGGGGGGTGCTGCACAGCTTGTAATATTGAAAGCGTCACCTATGGAGATTAAAGCGGAGTTCTGACAATTTTTTTTTATTTTTTTAAAAGTCAGCAGCTACAAATACAGTAGCTGCTGACTTTTACCTGTCCAGGGCGCCCGTGTTGTCAGCACCCCGAAGCTGATCTGTCCCTGGGGTGGAGGCGCTGCCATCGTTAGTAAGGACCTGTGCGTCTCCCAGAAGACAGCAGGGGGAGCGGAGGAGGGGCTGGACATGGCGTAGCTCGCCACAGATACTGCGGGGATCTATGCCCGGAGGTGGGAGCAAATACCTGGATTATACAGGCATCTGCCCCCCCCCCCCCCCCAAATGTGACACCGGGGGGGGGGGGGGGATCCGAAAAGCAGAAGTTCCATTTTTGGGTGGAACTCCACTTTAAGAACCAAAATGTGGTGCTATTCTATCTCCAATACCGGGCACTTATACACCTTCCTGCCCGGACCGATTTTCAGCACTGTTGCACTTTGAATGACAATTGCGCGGTCGTGCTACACTGTATCCAAACAATTTTTTTTATCATTTTGTTCCCACAAATAGAGCTTTCTTTCAGGGGTATTTGATCACCTCTGCGGTTTTTATTTTCTGCTAAAAAAATAAATAAAAAAGTCTGAAAATATATATATATTTTTTTTTTTTTTTGTTACAAAACTTTGTAAAGAAGTACGTTTTCTCCATCACTGATGGGCACCAATGGGGCGACACTGACAGGCACCAATGAGGCGGCACTGATGGGCACCAATGAGGCAGCACTGACGTACGGTAATAAATTGTACCGATGTATGCCAAACAATCCCTGCCTATCAGTGATGCCCATTGTGTGCACTGATTGGCATCCATTGTGGGCACTGATTGGCATACCTGGTGGAGGGCATCCGTGGTGGTCTAGCAAGGGCATCCAATAATAATAATAATAATAATAATAAATCAGCACAAACCCCCCTGTCAGAGGAGCAGCCGATCGGCTCTCCTACTCGTGTCTGACAGACGTGAGTGAGGAAAATGCCAATCACCGGCACTTCTTGTTTACCACGTGATCAGCTGTGTCCAATCACGGCTGATCACGATGTAAAGAGTCTTCATCAGACTCTTTACCTAGATTGATATTGCGGGGTGTCAGATTGACAAAACGATCGCCGCGATGCGCGCCCACAGGGGCGCGCAGTGGCTCAATATCCTGAAGATGTCATATGACGTCGGGCCAGGATATTGAAACCACTTTGCCGCCGTCTTTTTGTAATAGCAAGTGGCGGCAAGTGGTTAAAAATCACATGAAAGGTATGTCCAGAACATAAAAGGTAATAATTTTCGCACTAAAGTCAGCGCTTACTCAAACTGCAAATGCGGATTGAGTAAGAGCTGACTTTAGCACGAAAATCATTACCTTTTATATTCCGGTATATATTCCTGTATATAGAGATGAAAAAAAAAAAAAATCATGATCTCTTTAAGCCCGAGACCCGGAAGCTCCGTCAGAGGTCGCTCGGGTCCTCCAAGGGCATAGAGATGAGTGGGGGGGCCGCCGAATTCTGGATTTACAGCATTCTGGAATGAGATTTACATTCTGGATATACACGGAGATCCTGTGTGTTTTCTTTTGAGATGATTCTGGATATACCGTATTTATCGGCGTATAGCGCGCTCCCCTAAAGTGGACGCGCATTCCTGTGAAAAAAAGATTTTAGTACTTACAGTTTTGGTGTCTTGCGCGGCGTCAGTCTGCGGCTTCGGTGGTGTCCTCGTCGAGTCCGGTGTCCTCCCCGCTCGATCTCCGCTTCTCGCGCCGAGTTTGAACTACTGCGCCGGCATATACCGAGCGCAGTACACTCGTGTATAGTCGGGCAGGCTCGTCTCCTCTCGCGGTCACGTCCTGGACGCGTCCAGGACGTGACCGCGAGAGGAGCTGAGCCTGCCCGACTATACACGAGTGTACTGCGCTCGGTATATGCCGGCGCAGTAGTTCAAACTCGGCGCGGGTATCTGCGTATATCGCGCACCCACGATTTTGCCCTGAATTTCAGGGCAAAAAAAGTGCGCGGTATACGCCGATAAATACGGTACATGGATATGCTGGAGTTGTATTTACATTCCCGGTATAATACAGAGATTCTGGATTTACAGCAGGGCTTGACAAATATGCTTGGAATCTAGGAGCCAGCTAAAAAAGTTAGGAGCCAGAAAACGCGCCCCGTCCCGACGAGCTCGCGCGCAGAAGCGAACGCATACGTGAGCAGCGCCCGCATATGAAAACGGTTTTCAAACCACACATGTGAGGTATCGCCGCGATTGGTAGAGCGAGAGCAATAATTCTAGCCCTAGACCTCCTCTGTAACTCAAAACATGCAACCTGTCTGGATTTACAATATTCTGGCCTATTTACAGTCATCTTATTCTGGATACACACTGTGTTGATCATCTATATCTGGTAATGAGGGGGGAGGAGGGGGGTACTCAGCCCAGGGGGGTGTCTGGCAGTTTGTATATCGATCAGTATATAGTGTCAGTCAGTATAAGGATCGGTATATAGCGTCTGTCGGTATAAGGATCGGTATATAGCGTCTGTCGGTCGGTATATAGGGTCGGTCGGTATATAGAGTTTGTCAGTATAAGGATCGGTATATGGGGTCTGTCGGTCGGTATATAGGGTCTGTCGGTCGGTATATAGGGGTCTGTCGGTCGGTATATGGGGGTCTGTCGGTCGGTATATAGGGTCTGTCGGTCGGTATATGGGGGTCTGTCGGTCGGTATATGGGGGTCTGTCGGTCGGTATATGGGGGTCTGTCGGTCGGTATATGGGGGTCTGTCGGTCGGTATATGGGGGTCTGTCGGTCGGTATATGGGGTCTGTCGGTCGGTATATGGGGGTCTGTCGGTCGGTATATGGGGGTCTGTCGGTCGGTATATAGGGTCTGTCGGTCGGTATATAGGGGTCTGTCGGTCGGTATATGGGGGTCTGTCGGTCGGTATATGGGGTCTGTCGGTCGGTATATGGGGGTCTGTCGGTCGGTATATGGGGGTCTGTCGGTCGGTATATGGGGGTCTGTCGGTCGGTATATGGGGTCTGTCGGTCGGTATATGGGGTCTGTCGGTATATAGGGTTTGTCAGTATAAGGATCGGTATGTAGGGTCTTTCGGTCGGTATAAGGATCGGTATATAGGGTCTGTCGGTCGGTCGGTATATGGGGGTCTGTCGGTCGGTATATGGGGTCTGTCGGTCGGTATATGGGGGTCTGTCGGTCGGTATATGGGGGTCTGTCGGTCGGTATATGGGGGTCTGTCGGTCGGTATATGGGGGTCTGTCGGTCGGTATATGGGGGTCTGTCGGTCGGTATATGGGGGTCGGTCGGTATATGGGGGTCTGTCGGTCGGTATATGGGGGTCTGTCGGTCGGTATATGGGGGTCTGTCGGTCGGTATATGGGGGTCTGTCGGTCGGTATATGGGGGTCTGTCGGTCGGTATATGGGGGTCTGTCGGTCGGTATATGGGGGTCTGTCGGTGGGTATATGGGGGTCTGTCGGTGGGTATATGGGGGTCTGTCGGTGGGTATATGGGGGTCTGTCGGTGGGTATATGGGGGTCTGTCGGTGGGTATATGGGGGTCTGTCGGTGGGTATATGGGGGTCTGTCGGTGGGTATATGGGGGTCTGTCGGTATAAGGATCGGTATATGGTGTCTGTTGGTCGGTCTATGGGGTCCGTCGGTATAAGGATCGGTATATGGGGTCTGTTGGTCGGTCTATGGGGTCCGTCGGTCGGTCTATGGGGTCCGTCGGTATAAGGATCGGTATATGGGGTCTGTTGGTCGGTCTATGGGGTCTGTTGGTCGGTCTATGGGGTCCGTCGGTCGGTCTATGGGGTCCGTCGGTCGGTCTATGGGGTCCGTCGGTCGGTCTATGGGGTCCGTCGGTATAAGGATCGGTATATGGTGTCTGTTGGTCGGTATATGGGGTCGGTCGGTATATGGGGTCTGTCGGTCGGTATATGGGGTCGGTCGGTATATGGGGTCTGTCGGTCGGTATATGGGGTCTGTCGGTCGGTATATAGGGTTTGTCAGTATAAGGATTGGTATATGCTTTCTGTTGGTCGGTATGTAGGGTCTGTCGGTATAAGGATCGGTATATAGGGTCTGTCGGTCGGTATATGGGGGTCTGTCGGTCGGTATATGGGGTCGGTCGGTCGGTATATGGGGGTCTGTCGGTCGGTATATGGGGGTCTGTCGGTCGGTATATGGGGGTCGGTCGGTCGGTATATGGGGTCGGTCGGTCGGTCGGTATATGGGGTCTGTCGGTCGGTATATGGGGTCTGTCGGTCGGTATATGGGGTCTGTCGGTCGGTATATGGGGTCTGTCGGTCGGTATATGGGGTCTGTCGGTCGGTCTATGGGGTCTGTCGGTATAAGGATCGGTATATGGGGTCTGTTGGTCGGTCTATGGGGTCCGTCGGTCGGTCTATGGGGTCCGTCGGTCGGTCTATGGGGTCCGTCGGTATAAGGATCGGTATATGGTGTCTGTTGGTCGGTATATGGGGTCGGTCGGTCGGTCGGTATATGGGGTCTGTCGGTCGGTATATGGGGTCTGTCGGTCGGTTGGTATATGGGGTCGGTATATAGGGTCTGTCGGTCGGTATATAGGGTCTGTCGGTCGGTATATAGGGTCTGTCGGTCGGTATATAGGGTCTGTCGGTCGGTATATAGGGTCTGTCGGTCGGTATATAGGGTCTGTCGGTCGGTCGGTATATAGGGTCTGTCGGTCGGTCGGTATATAGGGTCTGTCGGTCGGTATATAGGGTCTGTCGGTCGGTATATAGTGTCAGTCAGTAAAGGGATCTATATATGGGGTCTTTCGGTCGGTATATAGTGTCAGTCGGTCGGCATTCCGCCCCCTCTCGGGTCACACACTCACCTTCACACACCGGCGGCGGGGGGGGGAGGGGTATCCGGTCTCCGGTGACGTCTCTCGGTATGACCGGACAAGGCCCTGTGTTGTACGGTGGTGACTCTCTCTCGGTGTCCCCCGCTCCCCTCCTCCTCCTCGGACTCTCCCGGTGACACAGCCGGTCTTCAGACACTTCCTTCTTTTACGCTTCCGGTATTTTTTTTTCTCTCTCTCTCTCTCTCTCTTTTTCTCCCACTTCCGGTGAGGGCCGCTTTTTTTTCCCGGACCACTTCCGGCTCCTCCCCGCCGGAGCTCGCTTCCAATTGGCCGGAGCGGGAGATCTCGGCGTTACGTAGCCAGGACGTCAGGCGTGACGTCACCGAGCTTAGTCATGGCTCCTGGCCCAGTTCTACCAGTCAGGATAATCCCCGGAGGGAGGGGGGGAGGGGGTGAATCATCTGTGAGTGATGTCTGACACCCGGAACAATAATAATAATAATACCGAACGTTCTTATTGTAGAGGAGAGAAGAACATGGAGGAGGTCACTCCCTGCCTGGCTGGAGCAAAACAAACATTAGGCTTTGTTCCCCTGTGTCATATAAATAAAGTTTAGTGAAAACACAATAACATACATCAATATAAACGCACAAAAACGTCAAAGGCGCCGCGCACGTTACCCCGGGGCCGTTCTGACACTTTGTTTAAAATATTAAAAAAATGTTGTTAGAAAATGATTTAGAACCCCCCAAACATATAGGGGTAGATCCACAAAGCGAGTACGCCGGCGTATCTACTGATACGCCGGCGTACTTTCAAATTCCCCGCGTCGTATCTTTAGTTTGAATCCTCAAACCAAGATACGACGGCATCTGGGTTAGATCCGACAGGCGTACGACTTCGTACGCCTTCGGATCGCAGATGCAATACTTCGGCGTCCGCTGGGTGGCGTTCGCGTCGTTTTCCGCGTCGAGTATGCAAATTAGCTATTTCCGTCGATTCACGAACGTACGCGTGGCCGTCGCATTTTCTTACGTCGTCTCTAGTTGGCTTTTTCCGGCGTATAGTTAAAGCTGGTATTTTGCGGCGTATAGTTAGACTTGCCATGTTAAGTATGACCGTCGTTCCCGCGTCGAAATTTGAATTTTTTTTTTTTTGCGTAAGTCGTCCGTGAATCGGAATGTACGTAAGTCACGTCTAAGTTAAAAAAAATTACGTCCTAGCGACGTCATTTAGCGCAATGCACGGCGGGAAATTTCGGGACGACGCATGCGCAGTTCATTTGGCGCGGGGACGCGCTTCATTTAAATGAAACACGCCCCCTAATCGCCGATTTGAATTCCACCGCCAGAAATACACTACGCCGCCGTAACTTACGGCGCAAAATCGTTGAGGATTCGAAATTCCGCCAGGTAAGGTACGGCGGCGTAGCGTATCTCTGATACGCTGCGCCCATCTAGTTCTCTGTGGATCTGGCCCATATATTTTAGCAGAGACCCTAGAGAATAAAATGGCGATCGTTGTCATTTTTTTATGTGCCGCGGTATTTGCGCGGCAGTTCTTCAAACGCAATTTTATGGGAAATAAAATACACTATAAAACCACCTCAATACCGGGGGGGGGGGGGGGGGCACTTTTGCCCTTTCCTGCCCAGACTAATTTTCAGCTTTCAACGCTGCCGCCACTTTGAACGACAATTGCGCGGTCGTGCTACGCTGTACATATAGGACATTTTAATCATTTTCCCCCACAAGTAGAGATTTCTTTTGGTGGTATTTGATCACCTCTGCGGTTTTTATTTTTTGGTAAACGTTTTTCTTCGTTTCAGTTAAAAAATTTAGTTTTTTTCTTCACTGACGGGCACTGATAAGGTGGCACTGACGGGCACTGATAAGGAGGCACTGATGGGCACTGAAATGTATAATTGATGGGTACTGATATGCAGCACTGATAGTCGGTACTGATAGGCGGAAATGATGGGCACAGATATGTGGCACTGATGGGCACTGACAGGCGGCTGTGATGGGCACTGACAGGCGGCTGTGATGGGCACTGACAGGCGGCTGTGATGAGCACTGACAGGCGGCTGTGATGAGCACTGACAGGCGGCTGTGATGGGCACTGACAG
This sequence comes from Rana temporaria, assembly GCF_905171775.1. Taxonomy (NCBI): domain Eukaryota; kingdom Metazoa; phylum Chordata; class Amphibia; order Anura; family Ranidae; genus Rana; species Rana temporaria. Next base: position 6,806,258 of record NC_053491.1, read on the forward strand.
GCGGCTGTGATGAGCACTGACAGGCGGCTGTGATGAGCACTGACAGGCGGCTGTGATGAGCACTGACAGGCGGCTGTGATGAGCACTGACAGGCGGCTGTGATGGGCACTGACAGGCGGCTGTGATGAGCACTGACAGGCGGCTGTGATGGGCACTGACAGGCGGCTGTGATGGGCACTGACAGGCGGCTGTGATGAGCACTGACAGGCGGCTGTGATGGGCACTGACAGGCGGCTGTGATGGGCACTGACAGGCGGTAACTGTGGTGGCACATCTGATGGGGCTGTGCTGATAATCAATGTGCTGCTGACTTAGGCCCTTTATGTGTGACCATGTGACCAAGTGTGTCCAATCACAGCTGATCACAGTGTAAACAGGAAATGCCGGTTATCAGCATTCCTCTCCTCATATTGACAGCACACGAGGAGAGGAGAGCCGATAAGTGGACATCTGCACTGACAATCAGGGCACTGATCATCGGTGCAGCCCCAACAGTGTCCATCAGTGCCTCCTCATCAGTGCCACATATCAGTGCAGTTTCATCATTGCTGCCTATCAATGTCAATAAGTGTCGCCTATCAATGCCGATTATCAGTGCTGCATATTCGTGCCACCTCATGAGTGCCCATCAGTGCCTCCTCATCAGTGCCCATCAGTGCTTCCTCATCTGTGCCACCTCGCTAGTGCCACCTCATGAGTACCTCCTCATCAGTGCCCATCAATACTGCCTCATCAGTGCCACCTCATTAGTGCCCATCAGTGCCACATCATGAGTGCCTCCCCATCAGCACAGCCTCAGTGACACCTCATCAGTGCCACATCATCAGTGCCCATCAATGCCGCCTCATCAGTGCTGCCTCTCCACAAATCTGCCCTTTATGGAAGAGTGAGAAGAAGAAAGACATTGGAGAAAGAAAGACATAAGAAGTCCTGTTTGCAGTTTGTGAGAAGCCATGTGGGGGAGGGGGACACAGCAAACATGTGGAAGAAGGTGCTCTGGTCACATGACACCAAAATTCAACTTTTTGGCCGCTATGTGTGGGGGAAACTAACACTGCACATCACCCCGAACACACCATCCCCACCGTGAAACATGGTGGTGGCAGCATCATGTGGTGGGGATGTTTTTCTTCAGCAGGGACAGGGAAGCTGGTCAGAGTTGATGGGAAGATGGATGGAGACAAATACAGGACAATCTTAGAAGAAAACCTGCAAAAGACTTGAGACCGGGGGGGGGGGGGCAGTTAACCTTCCAGCAGGACAACGACCCTAAAGTACAGCCAGAGCTACAATGGAATGGATTAGATCAAAGCCTATTCATGTGTTAGAATGGCCCAGTCACAGTCCAGACCTAAATCCCATTGAGAATCTGTGGCAAGACTTGAAAATTGCTGATCACAGACGCTCTCCATCCAATCTGACAGAGCGTGAGATATTTTACAGAGAAGAAGAAGAATGGAGGAGAAATGTCCCTCTCTAGATGTGCAAAGCTGGTAGAGACACCCCCAAAAAGACTTGTAGAGAAAGGGGGTTCTACAAAGTATTGACTCCGGGGGGCGCCATACAAATGCCCCTCCCCCCACACTTTTCACAGATTTATTTGTATAATTTTCCTTCCACTTCACAATTATGTGACACTTTGTGTCTCTCACATAAAATACATTCACGTTTTTGGTGGTCACATGACAAAGTGGGGAAAATGTCAAGGGGTATGAATACTTTTTCAAGGCTCTCTATATTGATTGGTTTGTATTAAAGTTATAGCATCTACAAACTATGGGATATATACTGGTGAATATTTATATTTGTATACTAGTAATGGTGGTTATCAGCGATATAAAATTGGAACTGTGCGGCGGACAATCTGACACTGACGCTGGGGGGGGAGGGGACTGACTAACTGCCACTGACATCACAAGTGACACTGATACCATGATCAGTGATAATACTATGCACTGTCACTGTACTAATGACACCGGCTGGGAAGGGGTTAAGATCTCTGGGCAATCAAGGGGGTTACCTGTGTGCAGAACAATGTGTAATGTGCGCTGATTTCTACTACAAATCTATTTGTTTCTTCTCCCTGTATTGCTTTTGCAGGGAGAAGAAACAAAGAGATTGTCCCCTCTGTAGCGAGCCCTGTGTAGATTGTGTAGATTGTGTAGAATGTGTAGATTGTGTAGATTGTGTAGAATGTGTAGACTGTGTAGATTGTGTAGAATGTGTGGATTGTATAGATTGTGTAGATTGTGTAGACTGTGTAGAATGTGTAGATTGTGTAGATTGTGTAGAATGTGTAGACTGTGTAGATTGTGTAGAATGTGTAGATTGTGTAGAATGTGTAGAATGTGTAGATTGTGTAGATTGTGTAGAATGTGTAGAGTGTGTAGAATGTGTAGATTGTGTAGAATGTGTAGAATGTGTAGATTGTGTAGATTGTGTAGACTGTGTAGATTGTGTAGACTGTGTAGATTGTGTAGATTGTGTAGATTGTGTAGACTGTGTAGATTGTGTAGACTGTGTAGATTGTGTAGATTGTGTAGACTGTGTAGATTGTGTAGATTGTGTAGACTGTGTAGATTGTGTAGATTGTGTAGAGTGTGTAGAATGTGTAGTTTGTGTAGATTGTATAGATTGTGTAGATTGTGTAGATTGTGTAGACTGTGTAGACTGTGTAGATTGTGTAGACTGTGTAGACTGTGTAGACTGTGTAGATTGTGTAGAATGTGTAGAATGTGTAGATTGTGTAGAATGTGTAGATTGTGTAGATTGTGTAGAATGTGTAGAATGTGTAGATTGTGTAGAATGTGTAGATTGTGTAGAATGTGTAGAATGTGTAGATTGTGTAGATTGTGTAGAATGTGTAGATTGTGTAGAATGTGTAGAATGTGTAGATTGTGTAGAATGTGTAGAATGTGTAGATTGTGTAGAATGTGTAGATTGTGTAGATTGTGTAGAATGTGTAGATTGTGTAGAATGTGTAGATTGTGTAGAATGTGTAGAATGTGTAGATTGTGTAGAATGTGTAGAATGTGTAGATTGTGTAGATTGTGTAGAATGTGTAGATTGTGTAGAATGTGTAGATTGTGTAGAATGTGTAGATTGTGTAGAATGTGTAGATTGTGTAGAATGTGTAGATTGTGTAGAATGTGTAGATTGTGTAGATTGTGTAGAATGTGTAGATTGTGTAGATTGTGTAGAATGTGTAGAATGTGTAGATTGTGTAGAATGTGTAGATTGTGTAGAATGTGTAGATTGTGTAGATTGTGTAGAATGTGTAGATTGTGTAGATTGTGTAGAATGTGTAGATTGTGTAGATTGTGTAGAATGTGTAGAATGTGTAGATTGTGTAGAATGTGTAGAATGTGTAGAATGTGTAGATTGTGTAGATTGTGTAGAATGTGTAGATTGTGTAGATTGTGTAGAATGTGTAGAATGTGTAGATTGTGTAGAATGTGTAGATTGTGTAGATTGTGTAGAATGTGTAGAATGTGTAGAATGTGTAGATTGTGTAGAATGTGTAGATTGTGTAGATTGTGTAGAATGTGTAGAATGTGTAGATTGTGTAGAATGTGTAGATTGTGTAGAATGTGTAGATTGTGTAGAATGTGTAGATTGTGTAGATTGTGTAGATTGTGTAGATTGTGTAGAGTGTGTAGATTGTGTAGAATGTGTAGATTGTGTAGAATGTGTAGATTGTGTAGATTGTGTAGAATGTGTAGAATGTGTAGAATGTGTAGATTGTGTAGAATGTGTAGATTGTGTAGATTGTGTAGAATGTGTAGAATGTGTAGATTGTGTAGAATGTGTAGATTGTGTAGAATGTGTAGAGTGTGTAGATTGTGTAGATTGTGTAGATTGTGTAGAATGTGTAGATTGTGTAGATTGTGTAGAATGTGTAGATTGTGTAGATTGTGTAGAATGTGTAGATTGTGTAGATTGTGTAGAATGTGTAGAATGTGTAGAATGTGTAGATTGTGTAGATTGTGTAGAATGTGTAGAATGTGTAGATTGTGTAGAATGTGTAGATTGTGTAGAATGTGTAGATTGTGTAGAATGTGTAGATTGTGTAGAATGTGTAGATTGTGTAGAATGTGTAGATTGTGTAGATTGTGTAGATTGTCAACACAGAGCTCTGGGCTGTGATTGGACTTGGCTGTGAATCATTGGCCGGGATTTACTCCCACTCTGTCCAATCATGTGCCTGCGAACCCAGAAGCAGGGCAAGTGGTGAAAGCACCCATGCCCCACCCCCAGATACACGCATTATACAAACGTAAACGCAGGTGTCGGGGGCACCAACATAATAAAGTGTCGGGGGCACCAACATAATAAAATGTCGGGGGCACAGACATAATAAAGTGTCGGGGGCACAGACATAATAAAGTGTCGGGGGCACAGACATAATAAAGTGTCGGGGGCACAGACATAATAAAGTGTCGGGGGCACAGACATAATAAAGTGTCGGGGGCACAGACATAATAAAGTGTCGGGGGCACAGACATAATAAAGTGTCGGGGGCACAGACATAATAAAGTGTCGGTGGCACAGACATAATAAAGTGTCGGGGGCACAGACATAATAAAGTGTCGGGGGCACAGACATAATAAAGTGTCGGGGGCACAGACATAATAAAGTGTCGGGGGCACAGACATAATAAAGTGTCGGGGACACAGACATAATAAAGTGTGGGGGGCACAGACATAATAAAGTGTCGGGGGCACAGACATAATAAAGTGTCGGGGGCACAGACATAATAAAGTGTCGGGGGCACAGACATAATAAAGTGTCGGGGGCACAGACATAATAAAGTGTCGGGGGCACAGACATAATAAAGTGTGGGGGGCACAGACATAATAAAGTGTCGGGGGCACAGACATAATAAAGTGTCGGGGGCACAGACATAATAAAGTGTCGGGGGCACAGACATAATAAAGTGTCGGGGGCACAGACATAATAAAGTGTCGGGGGCACAGACATAATAAAGTATCGGGGGCACAGACATAATAAAGTGTCGGGGGCACAGACATAATAAAGTGTCGGGGGCACAGACATAATAAAGTGTCGGGGGCACAGACATAATAAAGTGTCGGGGGCACAGACATAATAAAGTGTCGGGGGCACAGACATAATAAAGTGTCGGGGGCACAGACATAATAAAGTGTCGGGGGCACAGACATAATAAAGTGTCGGGGGCACAGACATAATAAAGTGTCGGGGGCACAGACATAATAAAGTGTCGAGGGCACAGACATAATAAAGTGTCGGGGGCACAGACATAATAAAGTGTCGGGGGCACAGACATAATAAAGTGTCGGGGGCACAGACATAATAAAGTGTCGGGGGCACAGACATAATAAAGTGTCGGGGGCACAGAGATAATAAAGTGTCGGGGGCACAGACATAATAAAGTGTCGGAGGCACAGACATAATAAAGTGTCGGGGGCACAGACATAATAAAGTGTCGGGGGCACAGACATAATAAAGTGTCGGGGGCACAGACATAATAAAGTGTCGGGGGCACAGACATAATAAAGTGTCGGGGGCACAGACATAATAAAGTGTCGGGGGCACAGACATAATAAAGTGTCGGGGGCACAGAGATAATAAAGTGTCGGGGGCACAGACATAATAAAGTGTCGGGGGCACAGACATAATAAAGTGTCGGGGGTACAGACATAATAAAGTGTCGGGGGCACAGACATAATAAAGTGTCGGGGGCACAGACATAATAAAGTGTCGGGGGCACAGACATAATAAAGTGTCGGGGGCACAGACGTAATAAAGTGTGGGGGGCACAGACGTAATAAAGTGTCGGGGGCACAGACATAATAAAGTGTCGGGGCACAGACATAATAAAGTGTCGAGGGCACAGACATAATAAAGTGTCGGGGCACAGACATAATAAAGTGTCGGGGGCACAGACATAATAAAGTGTCGGGGGCACAGACATAATAAAGTGTGGGGGGCACAGACATAATAAAGTGTCGGGGGCACAGACATAATAAAGTGTCGGGGGCACAGACATAATAAAGTGTCGGGGCACAGACATAATAAAGTGTCGGGGGCACAGACATAATAAAGTGTGGGGGGCACAGACATAATAAAGTGTCGGGGGCACAGACATAATAAAGTGTCGGGGGCACAGACATAATAAAGTGTCGGGGGCACAGACATAATAAAGTGTGGGGGGCACAGACATAATAAAGTGTCGGGGGCACAGAGATAATAAAGTGTCGGGGCACAGACATAATAAAGTGTCGGGGGCACCAACATAATAAAGTGTCGGGGGCACAGACATAATAAAGTGTCGGGGGCACAGACATAATAAAGTGTCGGGGGCACAGACATAATAAAGTGTCGGGGGCACAGACATAATAAAGTGTCGGGGGCACAGACATAATAAAGTGTCGGGGGCACAGACATAATAAAGTGTGGGGGGCACAGACATAATGAAGTGTCGGGGGCACAGACATAATAAAGTGTCGGGGGCACAGACATAATAAAGTGTCGGGGGCACAGACATAATAAAGTGTCGGGGGCACAGACATAATAAAGTGTGGGGGCACAGACATAATAAAGTGTCGGGGGCACAGACATAATAAAGTGTCGGGGGCACAGACGTAATAAAGTGTGGGGGGCACAGACGTAATAAAGTGTCGGGGGCACAGACATAATAAAGTGTCGGGGCACAGACATAATAAAGTGTCGGGGGCACAGACATAATAAAGTGTCGGGGCACAGACATAATAAAGTGTCGGGGCACAGACATAATAAAGTGTGGGGGGCACAGACATAATAAAGTGTGGGGGGCACAGACATAATAAAGTGTCGGGGGCACAGACATAATAAAGTGTCGGGGCACAGACATAATAAAGTGTCGGGGGCACAGACATAATAAAGTGTCGGGGGCACAGACATAATAAAGTGTCGGGGGCACAGACATAATAAAGTGTGGGGGCACAGACATAATAAAGTGTGGGGGGCACAGATATAATAAAGTGTCGGGGGCACAGACATAATAAAGTGTGGGGGCACAGACATAATAAAGTGTGGGGGGCACAGATATAATAAAGTGTCGGGGGCACAGACATAATAAAGTGTCGGGGGCACAGACATAATAAAGTGTCGGGGGCACAGACATAATAAAGTGTCGGGGGCACAGACATAATAAAGTGTCGGGGGCACAGACATAATAAAGTGTCGGGGGCACAGACATAATAAAGTGTCGGGGGCACAGACATAATAAAGTGTCGGGGGCACAGACATAATAAAGTGTGGGGGGCACAGACATAATAAAGTGTCGGGGGCACAGACATAATAAAGTGTCGGGGGCACAGACGTAATAAAGTGTCGGGGGCACAGACGTAATAAAGTGTCGGGGGCACAGACGTAATAAAGTGTCGGGGGCACAGACGTAATAAAGTGTCGGGGGCACAGACGTAATAAAGTGTCGGGGGCACAGACGTAATGAAGTGTCGGGGGCACAGACATAAAAAAGTGTCGGGGGCACAGAGATAATAAAGTGTCGGGGGCACAGACATAATAAAGTGTCGGGGGCACAGACATAATAAAGTGTCGGGGGCACAGACATAATAAAGTGTCGGGGGCACAGACATAATAAAGTGTCGGGGGCACAGACATTTATAAAATCTGCCATAGATTACGCAGTGAGAGCAAATCATCCCGGCAGCTGTCAGTTCCCGGCTGCGGTGGGGGGCAGTGCGCTGCGCGATTAACCTTATCACACAGCCCCACCTTTTTTTCTAAAAAACTTTATTTGAAGTGTACAAAAGTATCAGTGCCTCCTATCAGTGCCCATCAGTGCTGCATACCAATGCCACCTATCAGTGCCCATTAGTGCCAAATATCAGTGCCCATCAGTGCTGCATATCAGTGCCCATCATTGCCACCTATCAGTGCTCACCATTGCTGCCTATCAGTGCTGAATATCAGTGTCTATCAATGCTGCATATCAGTGCCACCTATCAGTGTCCATCAATGCTGCATTTCAGTGTTGCATGCCAGTGCCAAATATCAATGCCACATATCAGTGCCCATCAGTGTTGCATACAAGTGCCCATCAGTGCCAAATATCAGTGTCCATCAGTGCTGCATATCAGTGCCACCTATCAGTGTTGTTCAGTACTGCATATCAGTGCCCATCAGTGTTGCATATCAGTGCCCATCAGTGCCACCTATCAGTGTTGTTCAGTACTGCATATCAGTGCCCATCAGTGCCACCTATCAGTGTTGTTCAGTACTGCATATCAGTGCCCATCAGTGCTGCCTATCAGTGCCCATCAGTGCTGCATATCAGTGCCTATCAGTGCCACCTATCAGTGCCCATCAGTGTTACATACCAGTGTGCATCAGTGCCACCTATTAGTGTTCATCAGTGCTGCATATTAGTGTTGCATACCAGTGCCCATCAGTGCCAAATATCAGTGCCCATCAGTGTTGCATATCAGTGCCACCTATCAGTGTTCTTTAGTACTGCCTATCAGTGCCCATCAGTGCTGCATATCAGTGCCCATCAGTGCCACCTATCAGTGTTGTTCAGTACTGCATATCAGTGCCCATCAGTGCTGCATATCAGTGCCTATCAGTGCCACCTATCAGTGCCCATCAGTGCCAAATATCAGTGCCACATATCAGTGCCCATCAGTGTTGCATATCAGTGCCACCTATCAGTGTTCTTTAGTACTGCCTATCAGTGCCCATCAGTTCTGCATATCAGTGCCCATCAGTGCCACCTATCAGTGTTGTTCAGTACTGCATATCAGTGCCCATCAGTGCTGCATATCAGTGCCTATCAGTGCCACCTATCAGTGCCTATCAGTGCCCATCAGTGTTGCATACCAGTGTCCATCAGTGACACCTATTAGTGTCCATCAGTGCTGCATATTAGTGTTGCATACCAGTGCCCATCAGTGCCAAATATCAGTGCCACATATCAGTGCCCATCAGTGTTGCATATCAGTGCCACCTATCAGTGTTCTTCAGTACTGCCTATCAGTGCCCATCAGTGCTGCATATCAGTGCCACCTATCAGTGCCCATTAGTGCCAAATATCAGTGCCACATATCAGTGCCCATCAGGGCCAAATATCAGTGCCCATCAGGGCCAAATATCAGTGCCCATCAGGGCCAAATATCAGTGCCACATATCAGTGCTGCATGTCAATTCCACCTATTAGTGCCCATTAGTGCCACATATCAGTGCCCATCAGTGTTGCATATCAGTGCCACCTATCAGTGTTCTTCAGTACTGCATATCAGTGCCCATCAGTGCTGCATGTCAATGCCACCTATTAGTGCCAAATATCAGTGCCCATTAGTGCTGCCTATCAGTGCCCAATCCTTGAAGGAGAAAATATTACTTAACACAATTGTATAACAGAAATTATGAAAAAAAATAAAAAAAAATAAAAAGCAAAATAAACTTTATTTGTGTGAAATAAATGAGAGGCTGGGAGGTGACCATTGTCCTGGGCAGGGAGGGGGAGGGGGAGGGAGGGGCTGGGAGGGGGAGGGAGGGAGGGGCTGGAAGGAGGGGGAGGGGCTGAGAGGTGAACATTGTCCTGGGCAGGGAGGGGGAGGGAGGGGCTGGAAGGAGGGGGAGGGGGTGTCCGGTACTGAAGAGGTTAAAGAGACTTTCTATCTAAAAAAAATGCTGATGTGTTAAAAAAAAACATGACAAGTTGTTTAAATATTGTCCAATCACCCTTCACTCCTCCACTGACTCCTCCTCCTCAGGATTTCACTCGTCATCAGGCCCCGCCCCCTACCGATAGCCCCGCCCGCTCCGCACGTCACATCGAGGTGGGCGGAGCCGTGATAATGATGGCGTCGGTACACGCAGCTAAGCGGGCGCTGAGGGCTCAGCTGAAACAAAGAATTTCAGCCCTGAGCGACCCAGAAAAGCTTCGCCAATCACAGGCCGTGACCCGGAAGGTGTGTTCCGTGCGGTATAGTGTCTCCGTATTCAATAAATAAATAAAAGACGCTTGTTTGGTAGCGTACGAAGCGCGCATGCGCAGTCAGGGAAGAGGTCCCTCAGCGGCCATGTTAAGTGTGGGCAAATGAAGGTTTATCCCGAAGTATTCAGATTACAGTCAGAGGGTCGTTATGAGGGGGAGGAGGATTCTAGAGACGGTCACCTACCGATTTCTGGAGGGGGGTTCCGTTTTATGGAGATTTAGTGGGAAGTAATGTAGCTGCCCTCACACATGACATATGGAAAATGGTGGTAACTATGGGGGAAGGGAGGGGGGCCCAACCTGTCCAGAGGGCCACAGAATAGATTTTATGTTCATAAATTAGCTGACATCCCAACCTGCAAAATCTAATTTCAGGGAGGTGACACTTCGCACCGACCCCCCCCCCCCACATTAAAATGCAACCTGATCAGTGTCAATTAAATTCAGCTATACCAGTGCCCAATGAAATGCAGCCTCATTACACAGCTGCTGGGGCTGGGCTACTGGTCCTGGGTCCTGGCTGCTGGGGCCAGGGGCCCGGCTGCTGGGGCCAGGGGTCCGGCTGCTGGGGCCAGGAATCTGGCTGCTTGGGCCGGGGGCTGGCTGCTGGTGCCAGGGGTCCGGCTGCTGGTGCCAGGGGTCCGGCTGCTGGGGCCAGGGGTCCGGCTGCTGGGGCCAATTATTGCACTCGCGCCTCACATGTGTGGTTTCTTGGGCCGGCTCCTCACATGTGTGGCTGCTGGGGCCAGGAGTCTGGCTGCTTGGGCCAGGGGTCCGGCTGCTGGGGCCAATTATTGCACTCGCTCTATCCATCACGGCGATACCTCACATGTGTGGTTTGAACACCGTTCATATGCGGGCGCTCACGTATGCGTTCGCTTCTGCATGCAAGCTCGGCGGGACGGGGCGCGTAAACATTTTTTCTTCTTTTTTTTACCTAGGCATCTGGCTGCTGGGGCCAGGGGTCTGGCTGCTTGGGCCGGCTGCTGGAGCCAGGGGTCTGGCTGATTGGGCCGGCTGCTGGAGCCAGGGGTCTGGCTGCTTGAGCCGGCTGCTGGGGCCAGGGGTCCGGCTGCTGGGGCCAGGGGTATGGCTGCTTGGGCCGGCTGCTGGGGCCAGGGGTCTAGCTTTTTGGGCTGGGCCCGGCTGCTGGGGCTAGGGGTCTGGTTGCTTGGGCCGGCTGCTGGGGCCAGGGGCCCGGCTGCTGGGTTTGGCTGCTTGGGCCGGCTGCTGTGGCCAGGGGCCCGGCTGCTGGGTCTGGCTGCTTGTGCCGGCTGCTGGGGCCAGGGGTCTGGCTTCTTGGGCTGGGGCCAGGGGGCCGGCTGCTGGGGTTCGGCTGCTTGGGCTGGCTGCTGGAGCCAGGGGTCTGGCTGCTGGGGCCAGGGGTCCGGCTGCTGGGGCTGGCTGATGGTCCTGGGGTCCGGCTGCAATGGGCTGGTGAGCCATCCCTGTCAGAAAATTCCCCAGAAGGAAGGGGGTGGGCGGAGGCAGAGAGAAGACATCTGATTTCAAGCGGACTATTTCTCCACTTTCGGGTGCCGCTGTGCATTGATCTGTTGTGGGACTAGTACATGACAGTCCCGGTCTCTTCTATATCAATCCGCCGTGGAGACCGGGACCGTCATGTACTAGTCCCACAACAGATCAATGCACAGCGGCACCCCAAAAGTTTTTTTTCTTTTAATTGCCTGTAGATTTTTTTGCTAGAAAATTACTTAGAACCCCCAAACATTATATATTTTTTTTTCAGACACCCTAGAGAATAAAATAGCGGTCATTGCAATACTTTCTGTCACACCGTATTTGCGCTGCGGTCTTACAAGCTAAATTTTTTTGGGGAAAAAATACACGTTTTTGAATTAAAAAATAAAACAACAGTAAAGTTATCCCCATTTTTTTTTTATATAGTGAAAGATAATGTTACACCGAGTAAACTGATACCCAACATGTCACGCTTCAAAATTGCGCCCGCTCGTGGAATGGCGACAAACATTTACTCTTAAAAATCTCCATAGGCCACGTTTAAAAAATCTACAGGTTGAATGTTTTGAGTTACAGAGGAGGTCTAGGGATAGAATTATTGCTCTCGCTCTACCAATCGCGGTGATACCTCACATGTGTTGTTTGAACACCGTTTTCATATGCGGGCGCCGCTCACGTATGCGTTCGCTTCTGCACGTGAGCTTGGCGGGACGGGGCGCGTATTACATTTTTTTTTAATCTAATTTATCTCATTTTTTTTACATTGTTCTTTTAAAAAAGTTTGCCCCATCAAACGCCGCCAGTTTGCCCCATCAAATGCCGCCAGCTTTCCCCATCAAATGCCGCCAGTTTGCCCATCAAATTCCACCAGTTTGCCCCATCAAATGCCGCCAGTTTTCCCCATCAAATGCCGCCAGTTTGCCCCATCAAATGCCGCCAGTTTGCCCCATCAAATGCCGCCAGCTTTCCCCATCAAATGCCGCCAGTTTGCCCCATCAAACCTTGCCAGTTTGCCCCATCAAATGCCGCCAGTTTTCCCCATCAATTGCCGCCAGTTTGCCCCATCAATAGCCTCCAGTTTGCCCCATCAAACGCCACCAGTTTGCCCTATCAAACTCCACCAGTTTGCCCCATCAAATGCCGCCAGTTTTCCCCATCAAACGATGCCAGTTTGCCCCATCAAATGATTCCAGTTTGCCCATCAAATTCCACCAGTTTGCCCCATCAAATGCCGCCAGTTTTCCCCATCAAATGCCGCCAGTTTGCCCCATCAAATGCCGCCAGTTTGCCCCATCAAATGCCGCCAGCTTTCCCCATCAAATGCCGCCAGTTTGCCCCATCAAACCTTGCCAATTTGCCCCATCAAATGCCGCCAGTTTTCCCCATCAATTGCCGCCAGTTTGCCCCATCAATAGCCTCCAGTTTGCCCCATCAAACGCCACCAGTTTGCCCTATCAAACGCCACCAGTTTGCCCCATCAAATGCCGCCAGTTTGCCCCATCAAATGCCGCCAGTTTTCCCCATCAAACAATGCCAGTTTGCCCCATCAAATGATTCCAGTTTGCCCCATCAAATGATCCCAGTTTGCTCCATCAAATGATGCCAGTTTGCCCCATCAAATGCCGCCAGTTTTCCTCATCAAACGCCACCAGTTTGCCCCATCAAACGCCGCCAGTTTGCCCCATCAAATGCCGCCAGTTTGCCCCATCAAATGCCGCCAGTTTTCCTCATCAAATGCCGCCAGCTTGCCCCATCAAATGTCGCCAGTTTGCCCCATCAAATGCCGCCAGTTTTCCCCATCAAACTCTGCCAGTTTGCCCCATGAAATGCCGCCAGTTTTCCCCATCAAATGATGCCAGTTTGCCCCATCAAATGCCGCCAGTTTTCCCCATCAAACTCTGCCAGTTTGCCCCATCACACTCTGCCAGTTTGCCCCATGAAATGCCGCCAGTTTGCCCCATCAAATAATGCCAGTTTGCCCCATGAAATGCCGCCAGTTTGCCCCATCAAATAATGCCAGTTTGCCCCATGAAATGCCGCCAGTTTGCCACATCAAATCCCGCCAGTTTGCCCCATCAAATGCCACCAGTTTGCCCCATCAAACGATGCCAGTTTGCCCCATCAAATATCGCCAGTTTGCCCCATAAAATGCCGCCAGTTTGCCCCATCAAACGCCGCCAGTTTGCCCCATCAAACGCCGCCAGTTTGCCCCATCAAACGCCGCCAGTTTTCCCCATCAAACGCCGCCAGTTTTCCCCATCAAACGCCGCCAGTTTGCCCCAAACGCCGCCAATTTGCCCCATCAAACGTCCCCAGTTTGCCCCATCAAACGCCGCCAGTTTGTTCCATCAAATGAAAAACTGCCCATTCGGACAAAGTGACCTCCCCCCCACCCCCACTCATAGTGTGTAGGTGTTTGGGGTCAGTTGACCACTTATGTCCATGTCCAGTATTTCTAAAAGCTCCAAACTCTGCAGCAGTGAGGGAACACAGTGATGGTGAGTGTTTGAGGGTGGATAGAGCTTTCAAAAGAAGCCGTCACTTTGTCCTGAATGGGCAAATCCACTTTAATTTCTCCATTTGGTGACCTGGAAGCAGCGGCCCCAGGAGGACCCTCAAACTTTATTTAACCACTTCAGCCCCAGAAGGATTTTCCCCCTTCCTGACCGGGCCATTTTATTACGATTCGGCACGGAACAGTAAAGTTAGCCCATGAAAGATGAAGTTACGCCGTGATCTTTAACCACTTAAGGACCCCTTCACGCCGATATACGTCGGGAGAATGGCACGGCTGGGCACATTCACGTACCTGTACATTGCCCTTTAAGCCCAGCCGTGGGGTCGCCAGCATGTACACGCGACCCGGTCCGAAGCTCCCTGACCACGGCCGCGGGACCCGATCGCCGCCGGTGTCCCGCGATCGGTCCCCGGAGCTGAAGAACGGGGAGAGGTGAGTGTAAACACACCTTCCCCGTTCTTCACTGTGGCGCCGTCATTGATCGTCTGTTCCCTGTTATAGGGAATCACGATCAATGACGTCACACATCCAGCCCCGCCCCCCTACAGTTAGAAACACATATGAGGTCACACTTAAAGTGGAGTTCCACCCATAAATATAACATTACATCAGTAGTTTTAAAAAAATGTCATTAGTCCTTTAAGAGAAAAAAAAATGTTTTAGATGCCTTCAAAGTGTTGTTGCTAGGCAGAATAGTTAATCTTCCCACTTCCTGCACCTAGGTGCTTAAGCTTCCTAACCTACACCGCACAGACTCCTGGGAATGTAGTGGGTGTAACTTTCCAGGAGTCTGTGCACTCCCCAGTCTCGAAGAATCATGTGACTTGGACAGTACAGGTGCTGAAACCTGATCTGAAACCTATTACACTGCTTGTGCAGCACTGAGCATGTGCGAGATCTGCAAGGCTGAAATCCAGGAAGTCATACAGTCTGGCTTCATGATGCCCACACTTAAGATGGCCCCAGTCAATTTCTATTTTATAAAGTGTCTAAATGCTGTAACAACCTAACAAAACGGACCTTAGTTTACAGACTAACTTTACTAGAATACATTAAGCGTGTGTATTACAGGGGTATTTATATTTAAAAAGTGAAATTGTGGCCGGAACTCCGCTTTAACCCCTACAGCCCCCCCAGTGGTTAACTCCCAAACTGCAATTGTCATTTTCACAGTTATCGGTGCATTTTTTTAGCACTTTTTGCTGTGAAAATGACAATGGTCCCAAAAATTGTCCGAAGTGTCCGCCATAATGTCGCAGTCACGAAAAAAATCGCTGATCGCCGCCATTAGTAGTAAATAAAAAAATATTAATAAAAATGCAAAAAAAAACTATCCCCTATTTTGTAAATGCTATAAATTTTGCGCAAACCAATCGATAAACGCTTATTGCGATTTTTTTTACCAAAAATATGTAGAAGAATACGTATCGGCCTAAACTGAGTTTTTTTATATATATTTTTGGGGGATATTTATTATAGCAAAAAGTAAAAAAAATTGTTTTTTTCAAAAATTGTCGCTCTATTTTTGTTTATAGCGCAAAAAATAAAAACCGCAGAGGTGATCAAATACCACCAAAAGAAAGCTCTATTTGTGGGGAAAAAAGGACACCAATTTTGTTTGGGAGCCACGTCGCACGACCGTGCAATTGTCAGTTAAATCGACGCGGTGCCGAATCGCAAAAACTGGCCGGGTCCTTTACCTGCCTAAAGGTCCGGGTCTTAAGTGACTCCCAAACAAAATTGACATCATTTTTTTTCCCACAAATAGAGCTTTCTTTTGGTGGTATTTGATCACCTCTGCGTTTTTTTTCTCTCGCTATAAACAAAAATAGAGCGACAATTTTGGAAAAAAAAAATGCAATATTTTTAACTTTTTGCTATAATAAATATCCCCCAAAAATATATAAAAAAATAAATACATTTCCTCAGTTTAGGCCGATACGTATTCTTCTACCTATTTTAGGTAAAAAAAAAATCGCAATAAGCGTTTATTGATTGGTTTGCGCAAAAGAGTCTACAAAATAGGGGATAGTTTTATGACATTTTTATTATAATTAATTTTTTTACTACTAATCGCGGCGATCTGCGATTTTTATCATGACTGCGACATTATGGCGGACACTTTTGACACATTTTTGGGACCATTGTCATTTATACAGCGATCAGAGCTACAAATAGCCACTGATTACTGTGTAAATGACACCGGCAGGGAAGGGGTTAAAGGTTTTTTTTCCCTAAATAGCTTCCTTTACCTTAGTGCAGTCCTCCTTCACTTACCTCATCCTTCCATTTTGCTTTTAAATGTCCTTATTTCTTCTGAGAAATCCTCACTTCCTGTTCTGTCTGTAACTCCACACAGTAATGCGAGGCTTTCTCCCTGGTGTGGAGTGTCATGCTCGCCCCCTCCCTTGGACTACAGGAGAGTCAGGACGCTCTCTATGTTGCAGATAGAGAAAAGGAGCTGTGTGTTAGTGGGCGTCCTGACTCTCCGGTAGTCCAAGGGAGGGGGGGCGAGCACGACACTCCACACCAGGGAGAAAGCCTTGCATTACTGTGTGGAGTTACAGACAGAAGAACAGGAAGTGAGGATTTCTCAGAAGAAATAAGGACATTTAAAAGCAAAATGGAAGGATGAGGTAAGTGAAGGAGGACTGCACTAAGGTAAAGGAAGATATTTAGGGGAAAAAATTACCTTTACAACCACTAGGGGGGCGAGGAAGGGGTTAAAGCGGAGTTCCACCCAAAAGTGGAACTTCCGCTTAATCCACTCCTCGCCCCCCTTACATGTCATTTTCTTGGGGGGGAGTGGGGGCTTCAGGAGGAGTGGGACTTCCTGTCCCACTTCCTCCTTTCGCCGAGGGGCTGCTAAGGCGAATAGTCTTCTAAAATGAAGACGCTGGCCGGAGAGAGGGGGGGAGAGGAGCACCGGCCGGCGCGTTGCTGGAACGTGGAGCAGGTGAGTGTATGTTTATTAAAGCCAGCAGCTACAATTTTTGTAGCTGCTGACTTTTAATAAACATTAAAAATTAATGGAACACCCCTTTAAGTGTGTCCTAGGGAGTGATTCTAACTGTGTGGGGGGATGGACTACAACTGACATGACAGAGATCACTGCTCCCAATCACAGGGAACAGTAGATCAGTGTCCTGTCACTAGGCAGAACAGGGAAATGCCTTGTTTACATAGGGAGTTCCCCGCTCTGCCGCTCCGTGACACGATAGCGGGGGGCCGCTGGCGGACATCGAGTTTGCGGGACCCGCGGGCACACTCCCAAGGCACGCGCGCCCGCTAGGTGGCAAATTCAAAGGGATGTACAGGTATGTCCATTTGCCTGCCCATGCCATTCTACCGGCGTATATCGGCGTGCGGCGGTCGGGAAGCGGTTATTCTAAGCAAAAAAAATCTGCATTGGTGGACACGGGCAGGCTGCATTGGTGGACACTGGCAGGCTTCACTGACGGACATGGGCAGGCTTCACTGGCGGACACGGGCAGGCTGCATTGGCGGACACGGGCAGGCTGCATTGGTGGACACTGGCAGGCTGCATTGGTGGACACTGGCAGGCTGCATTGGTGAACACGGGCAGGCTGCATTGGTGAACACGGGCAGGCTGCATTGGTGAACACAGGCAGGCTGCATTGGTGAACACGGGCAGGCTGCATTGGTGGACACGGGCAGGCTGCATTAGTGACACAGGCTGCATTGGTGGACACGGGCAGGCTGCATTGGCGGACACGGGCAGGCTGCATTGGTGGACACTGGCAGGCTGCATTGGTGAACACGGGCAGGCTGCATTGGTGAACACGGGCAGGCTGCATTGGTGAACACAGGCAGGCTGCATTGGTGAACACGGGCAGGCTGCATTGGTGGACACGGGCAGGCTGCATTAGTGACACAGGCTGCATTGGTGGACACGGGCAGGCTGCATTGGCGGACACGGGCAGGCTGCATTGGTGGACATGGGCAGGCTGCATTGGTGGACACGGGCAGGCTGCATTGGTGGACACGGGCAGGCTGCATTGGTGGACACGGGCAGGCTGCATTGGTGGACATGGGCAGGCTGCATTGGTGGACACGGATAAAGAAGTTGTTAATATTTATTTGTATAACTTAATTCTGCATAAAGAAAAATGTAAGTGTAATTTCATGAGATCATTTATGAGGGCGTGGTTTAGGTGCATAATTGGGGGCGGGGCAGGGTAGGGTTTGGGCGGGGCAACTGGTGGCGAGTAACCCTTGAGGCCTAGCTAGTAGCTCAGGACTTGAAATTTTGAGCCCTGTATACAGTACAGACCTGTAAATACAACTTGTTGGGTTATTGTACAAAAAAAAAGACTCTGGTTTTATGATTTTATTAGGATAATATACTTACCCGACTCCTCCCACTTTTCCAGCCTTACTTCACTTTATGTCGATTTCCTTAGAAAGGTAATTGGTTTTGCTCGCAGTAATTGTCTTTGTTTATTGATCCTCACACTTGCAATCCTCTTCTTTCTGTGCCCGCTACAAATTGATGGATATTGATGGGTCTGTAGAATTTTATTGGCTCGTGTTATAAGTTTAAGTACCATTTAGCAATTAAAGTAAGGGTTGCATGCAGTTCTACATATTATTGATTGAGGTCATAAAATGCAAGGAGATTAAAGTGGCCTATAGCACCGAGATAATGGGTCACCCAATCCGGGGCTGGATCAGAAAGAGGCTTCATATCTATAGGAAAAGGCGTCTGATCACTCTTCAGGAGGAACTTCAAGAAGGCACGTCACTTTTTTTTTTCTGACAGTATTCAGTTCCTGATAATAAAAAAAAGAGCATGTCGTACTTTGTTGCATCTTCCTAGGTGCTCTGTAATGGTAGCTGTG
Source organism: Rana temporaria (assembly GCF_905171775.1). Classification (NCBI taxonomy): domain Eukaryota; kingdom Metazoa; phylum Chordata; class Amphibia; order Anura; family Ranidae; genus Rana; species Rana temporaria. Next base: position 6,825,102 of record NC_053491.1, read on the forward strand.
AAGTTGGACAGGGCAGCTGCCCCCTACCACCCCCTCTCCACACTGGTGACAAACACTACAGCTAGCAAGGAGATGGCTGCTTTGGTAGCGAGTGCCTGTCCCTGTCTTGGCATTGCCTCGGGCAAGTGCTGGGAGCCAGAGACAGGCACCCGCTAGGTACTTGCCTCTGGCAAGTGCTTGGAGCCAAAGACAGCCACTCGCTAGCAAAGCAGCTGTCTCCTTGACATGCCCCCTCCCTGTCTTGGCATTCCTTGTGAAGGTACTTGCCTTGGGGCACGTGCTGGGAGCCAGAGACAGGTGCTGGCTAGCAAAGCAGCCATCTCTTTGAGATGTCCCCTCCCTGTCTTGGCATTCCCTATGTAGGTACTTGCCTCGGGCAAGTGCTGGGAGCCAGAGACAGGCACTCGCTAGCAAAGCAGTGCCCAGAGGCGATTCAGTTTGCATGTGTTGCGCTATATAAGTTTCTCACTCACTCATCTCAGCCCGAGGCAAGTACCTACATGGTGAATGCCAAGACAGGGAGGGGGCATGTCAAGGAGACAGCTGCTTTGCTAGTGAGTGCCTGTCTCTGGCTCCCGGCACGCGCCCCAAGGCAAGTACCTTCACAAGGAATGCCAAGACAGGAGGGAGCATGTCAAGGAGACAGCTGCTTTGCTAGCGAGTGCCTGTCTTTGGCTCCCAACACTTGCCTGGGCCAAGTACCCACATAGGGAATGCCAAGACAGGGAGGGGACATCTCAAAGAGGTGGCTGCTTTGCTAGCCAGCGCCTGTCTCTGGCTCCCGGCACCCCCCCCAAGGCAAGTACCTTCACAAGGAATGCCAAGACAGGAGGGAGCATGTCAAGGAGACAGCTGCTTTGCTAGTGAGTGCCTGTCTCTGGCTCCTGACACATGCCCCAAGGCAAGTAACTTCACAAAGAATGCCAAGACAGGGAGGGGGCATGTTAAGGAGACAGCTGCTTTGCTAGCGAGTGGCTGTCTTTGGCTCCAAGCACTTGCCCGAGGCAATGCCAAGACAGGGACGGGGCATCTCAGCCTGAGGCAAGTACCTACATGGTAAATGCCAAGACAGGGAGGGGGCATGTCAAGGAGATGGCTGCTTTGCTAGCGAGTGGCTGTCTTTGGCTCCCAGCACTTGCCCGAGGCAAGTACCTACATAGGGAATGCCAAGACAGGGAGGGGACATCTCAAAGAAATGGCTGCTTTGCTAGCCAGCGCCTATCTCTGGCACCTGGCACGCGCCCCAAGGCAAGTACCCTCACAAGGAATGCCAAGGCAGGGAGTGGACATCTCAAAGAGATGGCTGCTTTGCTAGCAATTCGCTGTCTCTGGCTCCTGACACGTGCCCCAAGGCAAGTACCTTCACAAAGAATGCCAAGACAGGAGGAAGCATGTCAAGGAGACAGCTGCTTTGCTAGTGAGTGCCTGTCTCTGGCTCCTGACACATGCCCCAAGGCAAGTAACTTCACAAAGAATGCCAAGACAGGGAGGGGGCATGTTAAGGAGACAGCTGCTTTGCTAGCGAGTAGCTGTCTTTGGCTCCAAGCACTTGCCCGAGGCAATGCCAAGACAGGGACGGGGCATCTCAGCCTGAGGCAAGTACCTACGTGGTAAATGCCAAGACAGGGAGGGGACACATTAAGTGGGTGACTGCTTTGCCAGCGAGTTCCTGTCTCGAGCTCCCAGCACTTACCCAAGGCAAGTACCTACATGGTAAATGCCAAGACAGGGAGGGGGCATGTCAAGGAGATGGCTGCTTTGCTAGCGAGTGGCTGTCTTTGGCTCCCAGCACTTGCCCGAGGCAAGTACCTACATAGGGAATGCCAAGACAGGGAGGGGACATCTCAAAGAAATGGCTGCTTTGCTAGCCAGCGCCTGTCTCTGGCACCTGGCATGCCACCCAATGCAAGTACCTTCACAAGGAATGCCAAGACAGGAGGGAACATGTCAAGGAGACAGCTGCTTTGCTAGTGAGTGCCTGTCTCTGGCTCCCAGCACTTGCCTGAAGGCAAGTACCTACATAGGGAATGCCAAGGCAGGGAGGGGACATCTCAAAGAGATGGCTGCTTTGCTAGCCAGCCGCTGTCTCTGGCTCCCGACACGTGCCCCAAGGCAAGTACTTTCACAAGGAATGCCAAGACAGGAGGAAGCATGTCAAGGAGACATCTGCTTTGCTAGCGAGTGCCTGTCTTTGGCTCCCAGCACTTGCCCGAGGCAAGTACCTACATAGGGAATGCCAAGACAGGGGGTGGACATCTCAAAGAGATGGCTGCTTTGCTAGCCAGCGCCTGTCTCTGGCTCCCAAAACGCGCCCCAAGGCAAGTACCTTCACAAGGTATGCCAAGACAAGAGGGAGAATGTCAAGGAGACAGCTGCTTTGCTAGCGAGTGGCTGTCTTTTGCTCCCAGCACTTGCCCGAAGGCAAGTACCCACATAGGGAATGCCAAGGCAGGGAGGGGACATCTCAAAGAGATGGCTGCTTTGCTAGCCAGCGCCTGTCTCTGGCTCCTGGCACGTGCCCCAAGGCAAGTACTTTCACAAGGAATGCCAAGACAGGAGGGAGCATGTCAAGGAGACAGCTGCTTTGCTAGCGAGCGCCTGTCCTTGGCGCCCAGCACTTGCCCGAGGCAAGTACCTACATGAGGAATGCCAAGACAGGGAGGGGGTATGTCAAGGAGACAGTTGCTTTGCTGGCAAGTGGCTGTCTTTGGCTCCAAGCACTTGCCCGAGGCAAGTACCTAGCGGGTGCCTGTCTCTGGCTCCCAGCACTTGCCCGAGGCAATGCCAAGACAGGGACGGGGCATCTCAGCCCGAGGCAAGTACCTACATGGTGAATGCCAAAACAGGGGGCATGTCAAGGAGATGGCTGCTTTGCTAACGAGTGGCTGTCTCTGGCTCCCAGTGCTTGCCCCAAGGCATGTACCTTCACAAGGAATGCCAAGACAGGGGGGAGCATGTCAAGGAGACAGCTGCTTTGCTAGCGAGCGCCTGTCTTTGGCTCCCAGCACTTGCCCGAGGCAAGTACCTACATGAAGAATGTCAAGACAGGGAGGGGGCATGTCAAGGAGACAGCTGCTTTGCTAGCGAGTGGCTTTCTTTGGCTCCAAGCACTTGCTTGAGGCAAGTACCTACATGAAGAATGGCAAGACAGGGAGGGGGCATGTAAAGGAGATGTCTGCTTTTCTAACGAGTGTCTGTCTCTGGCTCCCAGCACTTGCCCGAGGCAAGTACTGACATGAAGAATGCCAAGACAGGGAGGGGACACATTAAGTGGATGACTGCTTTGCCAGCGAGTTCCTGTCTCAAGCTCCCAGCACTTGCCCAAGGCAAGTACCTACATGGGGAATGCCAAGACAGGGAGACAAGATGTGAAGGAGATGGCTGCTTTGCTAAGGAGTGGCTCCCAGCACTTGCCTGAGGCAAGTATCTACATGGTGAATGCCAAGACAGGGAGAGGGCATGTCAAGGTGATGGCTGCTTTGCTAGCGAGTGGCTGTCTCTGGTTCCCAGCACTTGCCCAAAGCAAGTACCTACTTGGTGGAATGTCAAGACAGGGAGGGGGCATGTCAAGGAGATGTCTGCTTTGCTTGCGAGTAGCTATCTCTGGCTCCCAGCACTTGCCTGAGGCAAGTACCTACATGAGGAATGCCAAGACAGGGAGGGGACATGTCAAGGAGATGGCTGTATTGCTAATGAGTGTCTGTCTCTGGATCCCAGCACTTGCCCAAGGCAAGTACCTACATAGGGAATGCCAAGACAGGGAGGGGGCATGTGAAGGAGATGGCTGCTTTGCTAGCGGGCGCCTGTGTCTGGCTCCCAGCACTTGCCCGAGGCAATGCCAAGACAGGGAGGGGGCATGTCAAGGAGATGTCTGCTTTGATAGCGAGTGGCTGTCTCTGGCTCCCAGCACTTGCCCGATGCAATGCCAAGACAGGGAGGGGGCATCTCAAAGAGATGTCTGCTTTGCTAACGAGTGGCTGTCTCTGGCTCCCAGCACTTGTCCAAGGCAAGTACCTACATGGCGAATGCCAAGACAGGGAAGGGACATGTCAAGGAGATGGCTGCTTTGCTAACGAGTGGCTGTCTCTGGCTCCCAGCACTTGCCCGAAGCAAGTACCTACATAGGGAATGCCAAGACATGGAGGGGGCATGTTAAGGAGATGTCTGCTTTGCTAACGAGTGGCTGTCTCTGGCTCCCAGCACTTGCCCGAGGCAAATATCTACATGGTGAATGCCAAGACAGGGAGAGGGCATGTCAAGGAGTTGGCTGCTTTGCTAGCGAGTGGCTGTATCTGGCTCCCAGCACTTACCTGAGGCAAGTACCTACATGAGGAATGCCAAGACAGGCAAAAGGGGCATGTCAAGGAGATAGCTGCTTGTCTCTTGTTTCTAGCACTTGCCCTAAGGCAAGTACCTTCACAAGGAACGCCAATTAAGGAGATGGCTGCTTTGCTAATGAGTGGCTGTCTCTGGCTCCCAGCACTTGACCGAGGCAGGTATCTACATGAAGAATGCCAAGACAGGGAGGGGGCATGTCAAGGTGACAGCTGCTTTGCTAGCGAGTGGCTGTCTTTGGCTCCAAGCACTTGCCCTAGGCAAGTACCTACATGGTGAATGCCAAGACAGGGAGAGGGCATGTCAAGGTGATGGCTGCTTTGCTAGCGAGTGGCTGTGTCTGGTTCCCAGCACTTGCCCAAAGCAAGTACCTACTTGGTGGAATGTCAAGACAGGGAGGGGGCATGTCAAGGAGATGTCTGCTTTGCTTGCGAGTAACTATCTCTGGCTCCCAGCACTTGCCTGAGGCAAGTACCTACATGAGGAATGCCAAGACAGGGAGGGGACATGTCAAGGAGATGGCTGTATTGCTAATGAGTGTCTGTCTCTGGATCCCAGCACTTGCCCAAGGCAAGTACCTACATAGGGAATGCCAAGACAGGGAGGGGGCATGTGAAGGAGATGGCTGCTTTGCTAGCGGGCGCCTGTGTCTGGCTCCCAGCACTTGCCCGAGGCAATGCCAAGACAGGGAGGGGGCATGTCAAGGAGATGTCTGCTTTGATAGCGAGTGGCTGTCTCTGGCTCCCAGCACTTGCCCGATGCAATGCCAAGACAGGGAGGGGGCATCTCAAAGAGATGTCTGCTTTGCTAACGAGTGGCTGCCTCTGGCTCCCAGCACTTGCCAAAGGCAAGTACCTACATAGGGAATGCCAAGACAGGGAGAGGGCATGTCAAGGAGATGTCTGCTTTGCTAACGAGTGGCTGTCTCTGGCTCCCAGCACTTGCCCGAGGCAAGTATCTACATGGTGAATGCCAAGACAGGGAGAGGGCATGTCAAGGAGATGGCTGCTTTGCTAGTGAGTGGTGTATCTGGCTCCCAGCACTTGCCCGAGGCAAGTACCGACATGAAGAATGCCAAGACAGGGAGGGGACACATTAAGTGGATGACTGCTTTGCCAGCGAGTTCCTGTCTCGAGCTCCCAGCACTTGCCCAAGGCAAGTACCTACATGGGGAATGCCAAGACAGGGAGACAAGATGTGACCCAGATGGCTGCTTTGCTAAGGAGTGGCTGCCTCTGGCAAGTATCTACATGGTGAATGCCAAGACAGGGAGAGGGCATGTCAAGGAGATGGCTGCTTTGCTAGCGAGTGACTGTATCTGGCTCCCAGCACTTACCTGAGGCAAGTACCTACATGAGGAATGCCAAGACAGGCAAGGGGCAAGTCAAGGAGATAGCTGCTCGTCTCTTGTTTCCAGCACTTGCCCTAAGGCAAGTACCTTCACAAGGAACGCCAAGTCAGGAGATGGCTGCTTTGCTAATGAGTGGCTGTCTCTGGCTCCCAGCACTTGCCCGAGGCAAGTACTTACATGAAGAATGCCAAGACAGGGAGGGGGCACGTTAAGGAGATGGCTTGCATTGCTAGCGAGTGGCTGTCTTTGGCTCCAAGCACTTGCCCGAGGCAAGTACCTACATGAGGAATGCCAAGACAGGGAGGGGGCATGTCAAGGAGATGTCTGCTTGTCTCTAGCTCCCAGCACTTGCCCGAGGCAAGTACCTTCACAAGGAATGCCGAGACAGGGAGGGGACATGTCATCCATTGGACAAATGCATGGAGCTGGAGGCAGCCACCCGCTAGCATAACAGCCGCCTCCTCGCTAGCTGTTGTCTCAGGGCAGCCATGCACCAATGGGTGGGCAACCTGTCCCACGTTGCCCCTAGGGCTACAATGCACTTAGGAAGAGGGGACAAAGTATTACATTGTAGACAGTATTTTGTCCCATCAGGAACTGAATACTGTAAAACAAGTGATACTTCTTCTTAATCCTTCCATGGTCATTATTGTCTGCCCCTCCCACCTCCCTACCATCATTGACGTACACAGGAGTGTTTATTCAAGCTGAGGCAGGAAAGGTCATGACTGGATTGGGTGACTATTAACTCCGTGCTATAGGCAACTTTATTATCCTAACAGTCTATGACCAGCATTACATAGAACGGCATGCAGCCCACACCTAATTGCTAAATGGTACTTAACCACTTGCTTACTGGGCACATAAACCCCCTTCGTGCCCAGGCGAAATTTCAGCTTCCAGCACTGCGTCGCTTTAACTGACATTTGCGCGGTCGTGCAACGTGGCTCCCAAACAAAATTGACGTCCTTTTTTTCCCACAAATAGAGCTTTCTTTTGGTGGTATTTGATCACCTCTGCGGTTTTTATTTTTTGCGCTATAAACAAAAAAAGAGCGACAATTTAAAAAATATTGGGCCATATTCTGAGAGAAGTTACGATGGAGTATCTCAGGATACTCCATCGTATCTCTCTTTTTTGGCCCGTGTATCTATGTGAGTGATTCTTAGAATCATTTTCGCATAGATACACTTAAGATCCGCCATCTGTAAGTCACTTACACTGGCGGATCTTAAATGTAATGACGCCGTCCGCCGCTAGATGGCATTTACGTGAAGGACTCATTTGCAAATGATCCTTCTACGCCGATTCCCGAACGAGTTTGCGTCGCGTAACCGTCGCTAACGTCGTTTGCGTAAGCGGAAATTTAGTCCTGCAATTATGAGGAGTAAATTTCCGCAAGTCCCACGTAGGCCATGTTACGGATGGCGTCGGGTCCGCGTCGTGTTTTTTCGTCGGGTACGTCGCTTCCGTAAGTCGTTCTTGAATACGACTTTACGTCAATGACGCACACGTCGGTGTCATTGACGTTTTCCGCCGAGAACTGGAGCATGCGCACTGGTCTTTTTGAAGCCCGGCGCATGCTCAGTTCATTAGAATCGGGGGCGCGCTTAATTTGAATACAAGCCGCCCCCTTGGAGATCCGCCTATTTTTTTTCTCAGTTAAGGCCGATACGTATTTTTCGACATATTTTTGTAAAAAAAAATATATATATATCGCAATAAGCGACTGGTTTGCGCAAAAGTTATAGCGCCTACAAAATGGGGAACAGAATTATGTTTTTTTTTTTTTTTTTTTTACTAGTAATGGCGGCGATCTGCGATTTTTATTGGGACTGCGATATTGCGGCGGACACATCGGACACTTTTGACACAAATTTGGGACCATTCACATTTATACAGCGATCAGTGCTATAAAAATGCACTAATTACTGTATAAATGTGACTGGCAGGGAAGGGGTTAACACTAGGGGGTGAGGAAGGGGTTAAATGTGTATCCTGGGTGTGTTCTACCCCCCTTCCCCCACTGTACTGTGTGGGGGGAGGGGGGTGACTGGGGGAGGTGACCGATCTGTGTCCCTATGTACAAGGGACACAGATCGGTCTCCTCTCCTCTGACAGCACGTGGAGCTCTGTGTTTACACCTCATCATTACACACAGAGCTCCACGTCCCTGCTGTGTTACCGATGATCGCGTGTACCCGGCGGACATCGCGGCCGCCAGGTACACGCATCGGCTCTTCAGCGATGCGCCGGGACAGTGTTTACCCGCTGCGCGCCCCCCAGGGGCGCGCACGGGTAATGCACTTTAAATGACGTCCAAAGACGTCCACTTGGCACCTGAGAGCCGCACTGTTGACGTCTTTTGTCAATAGCGCGGGTCTCAAGTGGTTAAAGTGATTGTAGAGCCTAATGCCGCGTACACACGATCATTTTTCAGCATGAAAGAAAACGTCGTTTTTCAGCATGTCCAAAAAAAAAAGTTTTCCCAACTTCATCATTAAAACGAGGCCGCGGCCTTGCGGCCTTCTGCAGCCCTAAGCTTCCCCAGGCGCCAGGTCACAATTTCTTGTCGCAATTGCGATCGGGCGCCCGGATTTTGTCGAGGCCTGCCCTAGAGAATAAAATGGCGATCGTTTTATGTCACGCGGTATTTGTACAGCGGTCTTTCAAATGTAATTTATTTTTGAAAAAAAAAAAAAACATTAAAGTTAGCACAATTTTTTTTGTATAATATGAAAGATGATTTTACGCCTCGAGAATCGTGATCTTTTTTCTAAGCAAAAAAAAATTGCGATTCTCATTTTATCCAGAATAGTGCAGCTCTACTCTCCTCCCACATAAAGACTACTCTGGGATGTATGACATCATTTTGGCCTAGGCCAGAAACCAGGAAGACACTGAATAAATGTAAGATCCCGACTAGAGAGAATATCAGTGGCAGTGCGTCCATAAGGGGCGCACAGGCGCCACCCCCTCTCTCCAGCCTCCCCCTATCACCAATGTCCGGCCCCTTTTTTTTTTAAGCACCTGATAGGCTCTAATAGGCGTCAAAAAAGGTGACCTGCGAGCGGCAAACAGTGGCTTTGTTTGATGGGCACAGTGGCTGTGTTTGATAGGCACAGTGGCTTTGTTTGATGGGGCACAGTGGCTGCGTTTGATGGGCACAGTGGCTGCGTTTGATGGGCACAGTGGCTGCGTTTGATGGGCACAGTGGCTGTGTTTGATGGGCACAGTGGCTGTGTTTGATGGGGCACAGTGGCTGCGTTTGATGGCACAGTGGCTGCGTTTGATGGGCACAGTGGCTGCGTTTGATGGGCACAGTGGCTGAGTTTGATAGGCACAGTGGCTTTGTTTGATGGGTACAGTGGCTGCGTTTGATGGGCACAGTGGCTGCGTTTGATGGGGCACAGTGGCTGCGTTTGATGGGCACAGTGGCTGCGTTTGATGGCGCTTAGTGGCTGCGTTTGATGGGGCACAGTGGCTGCGTTTGATGGGTCACAGTGGCTGCGTTTGATGGGTCACAGTGGCTGTGTTTGATGGGCACAGTGGCTGTGTTTGATGGGCACAGTGGCTGCGTTTGATGGGCACAGTGGCTGTGTTTGATGGCACAGTGGCTGCGTTTGATGGGCACAGTGGCTGTGTTTGATGGCACAGCGAGGCTGCAATTGATGTTTTTTTTTCCCCAAATGTTATTAGTTTTTTTGCGCCCCCCCCCCCCCCCCCAAATTTTGAGCACCAGCCACCACTGGCTGTGTTTGATGGGCATAGTGGCTGAGTTTGATGGGCACAGTAGCTGCGTTTGATGTTTTTTTTTCCATGGGGGTTTTTGATGGGAGTGCTCAAAAAAAATTTGAGCACCAGCCGCCACTGGAAAATATTGATTCTTTGTACAGTGGAACCTCATATTACGAGTATAATCCATTCCAGGAGAATTCTTGTAATCCAAAGCACTCGTATATCAAAGCGAGTTTCCCCACAGAAGTCAATGGAAACGAAAATAATTTGTTCCGCATTGACGTCAATACCGTGTGTGGCCAGAGGTGGGGGGCGCCGGAGAGCCTCGAATGATCGGGGATCGGAAAGGTTAAGAAACACCCGGGAACTGAGTCTTTCCAAGTGATTCTGAACGGCTCCAAACCGCACCTCTGGCCTAATGCGGTACTGCACACCCCATTAGCTTGATTTCTGCTTGTTTTGCGAGACAACACTCACAAACCGAGTCAGAATTTTTTTTTTTTAAAGTTGCTCGTCTTTCAAAATGCTCGTTAACCGCGCTAAACCGAGGTTCCACTGTATTTGTTTCTGCACCGCATGAAATCATATTATCGGTGTCCTCCTGTTCCTTGCAGTTGCTGTCTCACGACCGTTACCGGGCCGCTCAGCGGGTCGCTGTGTTCCTGAACATGCCGGACGAGATCCAGACCGGGGACATCCTCCACGACCTCTTTAGGCAAGGAAAAGCCTGCTTCATTCCGCGGTACCAGCGCGGCAGCAATCACATGGACATGGTGAGGCTGAGCTCGGCGGAGGAGATTCAGAACTTGCCGGTAACATCATGGAACATCCGTCAGCCCGGGGAGGAAGAGTGCCGGGAGGAAGCTTTGGCCACGGGTGAGCAAGATTTTTCTGGGAACATCTAAGTCAGGGGTTTCTCAACCAGGGTTCCATGGAACTCTATGGTTCCTCCAGAGGTTCCTAGGGGTTCCATGGAACTCAAGGGTTCCTCCACAGGTTCCTAGGGGTTCCATGGAACTCAAGGGTTCCTCCACAGGTTCCTAGGGGTTCCATGGAACTCAAGGGTTCCTCCACAGGTTCCTAGGGGTTCCATGGAACTCAAGGGTTCCTCCAAAGGTTCCATGGAACTCTATGGTTCCTCCAGAGGTTCCTAGGGGTTCCATGGAACTCTATGGTTCCTCCAGAGGTTCCTAGGGGTTCCATGGAACTCTATGGTTCCTCCAGAGGTTCCTAGGGGTTCCATGGAACTCTATGGTTCCTCCAGAGGTTCCTAGGGGTTCCATGGAACTCTATGGTTCCTTCAGAGGTTTCTAGGGGTTCCATGGAACTCTATGGTTCCTCCAGAGGTTTCTAGGGGTTCCATGGAACTCTATGGTTCCTCCAGAGGTTCCTAGGGGCTCCATGGAACTCTATGGTTCCTCCAGAGGTTCCTAGGGGTTCCATGGAACTCTATGGTTCCTCCAGAGGTTTCTAGGGGTTCCATGGAACTCTATGGTTCCTCCAGAGGTTTCTAGGGGTTCCATGGAACTCTATGGTTCCTCCAGAGGTTTCTAGGGGTTCCATGGAACTCTATGGTTCCTCCAGAGGTTCCTAGGGGTTCCATTGAACTATATGGTTCCTCCAGAGGTTCCTAGCGCTTCCATGGAACTCTAGGCTTCCTCTAGAGGTTGCTGGAGTTTAGCAATTTCTGACTCTTATGCACCGCACACACGATCAGATTTTCTGTCGGGAAAACCTTGGATGTTTTTTTCCGACGGAATTCCGCTCAAGCTTGGCTCGCATACACACGGTCACATAAAAGTTCTCAGAACTTTCGACCGTCAAGAACGCATGATGTACAACACTGCGACGAGCCGTGAAAATTAAGTTCAATGCTTCCGAGCATGCGTCAAATTGTTTCCGAACATGCGTCGGAATTTTGTGCGTTAGAAATTGCATACAGACGATCGGAATTTCAGATCTGGTTTTTTTTTTTCGTGCGAACAATAGAGAACCTGCTCTCAATCTTTTGTTGGCGGAAATTCCGACAGAAAAAGTCAGATGGAGCCTACACACGGTCGGAATTTCCGACAACAAGCTCCTATCAGACTTTTCTTGTCGTAAATTCCGATCGTGTGTACGGGGCATTAGATAAGTTCCCACTGACACCATTCATCATTTTTAGCTATCGGTAAGGGGGAGGGATCTTCCCAATGAGCACAAGTGTAGGGAGCGTTCATCCCACTGACCATCCCACCATTGTATCATGAGTTGTAGATATAGACATTTTTTAGCAGAGGTTCTCAGAGGCCTGGAAAGTTATTTTAACCACTTCAGCCCCGGGAAGAATTTACCCCCCTTCCTGACTGGGTCCCTTTTTGCAATTCGGCACTGCGTCGCTTTAACTGACAATTGCGCGGTCGTGCGACGTGGCAACCAAACAAAATTGGCGTCCTTTTTTTCCCACAAATAGAGCTTTCTTTTGGTGGTATTTGATCACCTCTGCGGGTTTTTTTTTTGCGCTATAAACAAAAATAGAGCGACTTTGACGATATCGGTATGATATCCCCGTCAAGCATTCCCTCCTCTCCATACAAGAACATCACAGGATTCCCCACACATGGGTCAAGACTGGATGCTGGAACCAAGACACTTTATTGACACAAAAACTCAGCTTATATGTGGTTACAGCCTGTTAGGAACGCCCCCCTCACACAGTGGGGTTTCCCATACAGATTATAGGAGACAAGTCGGAGCCGACCATGCAGACACGTTTCTTTAGATAAAGACATCAGTGGAGTTAATTAATACACTGAAGCAATCAGAATAATTAACATACTACTTCTCTAATCATTTAGCCTGATGATACAATACACACCTTTTAAGGGTAAACACAGATCTTCTTTACACAACACAATAGATCAATTAACCTTTAGAATAGTGAGGGGACATTAGCACGTCAATAACCGGTCAGAGCAATGAATCACACATGAAATTCCTTTCTACCTCTACCCATATGGCTAGCAGGGAGCAGTAAACTGAGACATATAGGCAAATGTATCACAATGGCCCCCCTTTTGCTCCCTGCTCCGGCAAATCCGGTTGGACCTTCCCTGGTCCAGTAGGGTTGACGGGTTCAGAGCTTTTAGTCCGAGGTTAACTCCGTTTGGCATGACTGACCTCCCTTGGCAACTGCTTCAGACTCAGGTATGTCACCGTGTCGTCAGATCACACGCCGGTCAGTCCCCAAGTCTTTGTGCGATCTGCAAAGTCACCAGAAGTCAGTGTGAAGACAGCGAATGGGTCTGTGTGCCGCCGTCTAGGTGTCCCGCTATGGGAGGGGGCAGGTTATGGCTCTGAAGTGACAATCACAGGAGATTCATAAAAAGAAAAAGTTATATTTGTTGAAATGCTGTAGCACTGGTGCTCAGAGTCCGGGGGGGGGGGGGCTGGACTCAGAGCCCCATAAGGTCAGCCACCCACTGCTCCCTCCGCAGCCGCCGGTTCTCCTCTTGGAGCTTCTCCAGCTCCATCTCCAGTTCATGGAGCCTGGGGGGGGTCAGCCTGCTGTGACCTCAGGTGGTTGTTCTCCTCCTCCATGCGGCTTATGCACTCCTCCAGCTCTATGTACTCACGGATCAGCTCCTGCTTGCTCATGTCCTGCAGGCTCTCCACGTGGTCCTTCATCATCAGGAACTGGGTGGTGGTGTAAGGGGCCACCGGTGGGCCCTTGGCGAACATCTCGGCCCGCATCTGGGACGCCCGCTGCGACTCCCTCTCCTCCAGTCGCTTCTTCTCCTCCCAGGTCAGCTTGTTATACGGCTTCCAGGACCTCTTCTTCTTGAAGGGTGGCCGGCGGTGCCTCTTTCTGCCCAGCTCCCTCCAGGGCCCCTCCGGCTCAGGGCTGTCGCCCATGACCAGCTGACAATGGTGTTCCCTGTTGTCCGTAATAGCAGATTGTACCATGAGGGCTTCGTAAGGGGTGCCCAATGGTTCTTCCCGACCCCGCTCCTGGGGATCCCAAGCCGAGTCTACACAATGGGCTGCTGCTGGTGGGCGGTACCCAGGTTGAGACCAATTTGACCTGGTGTTGTTGTTCATGGGGCAATTTTGCTTGAAGTGACCGAGCTGTTTGCACCAGAAGCAGCGTTGTTCGTTGTCCTCCTGGCGTGGATAGCGAGGGCTAGATGTCATCGGTCTGTTAGGAGGTTGGTATCTAGCGGCTGGTGGGTGTGAGGGCGCCGTTGGTCGTGGAGGTTGTACCCGTGGTGTGACCTGGTTTGTCTTGCGAGTATCCGCATATTCATCCGCCAACTTCGCGGCCTCTGGTAGAGTCATGGGCCTGCGATCTCTCACCCAATCTTTGACATCCGTCTGGATGTGATTGTAAAATTGCTCCAGGAGCATTAGTTGCAAAATGTCCTCTGCGGTGGTGGCCTGGCTGCTGTTAACCCAGTTAGAGGCCGACAGGGACAGCTGGCATGCCCATTCTGCGTAAGAGTCTTTCGTGGTTTTGCGTGAGTCCCTGAACTTCTGTCGGTGGGACTCTGGGGTTACTGCATAACGAGCCAGGAGCACTTCTTTAACCCTGGCGTAGCTATGGATATCCTGATCTGGCACGGTCCGGAAAGCATCAGAAGCTTTGCCTGACAGTTTGCCTGACAATATTGCAACCCACTCTCCTCTAGCTATTCGGTGCAGGTTACATTGTCGCTCAAAATCCGCCAGGTAGTTATCAATCTCACAGTCCTTTTCATCAAAAGCTTTAAAAGCGCTAAACAGAATCTTCCTTGCGTCTGCTGTGCTGTACTCACTGTTCGGAGAAGGTGCGGCTGCTTGTTGGACTGCTGCCAGTTTTAACTGTAGTTCTGCGTCCCTTATTTGTTTAGCCTCCTGTAGCTCTGCGTCTCTTATTTGTTTAGCCTCCTGTAGTTCTGCGTCTCTTATTTGTTTATCCTTCTGTAGTTCTGCGTCCCTTATTTCTTTAGCCTCCTCCGCTAAGAGGTCCATCACTTTCAGCACCACATCCGGCGTTGGGTTCGGGCCGAACCAAGCTAGCTTCTCTCTCATTAGCTTGTTGGCTGGCGATTCCTCCTCCTGAATCACTGGTGTCTCCATCTCTTGTACTGCTGGCGTTGCTGCAATCCCGTCCTCCTGGTCTAGCTCCATTGATTCTGCTATGATGACCCGCTTGGTTTTGTTGTTAGCAATCCTTCCACGAACTTCCAGTAGTTCTTCCAGTGTCTGCTTGGAATCCGGGTGTGAAGGAGAGTAGAAGGGAAGATCCCGCTGCTGCCAACCAATTTGTGACGGTATCGGTATGATATCCCCGTCAAGCATTCCCTCCTCTCCATACAAGAACATCACAGGATTCCCCACACATGGGTCAAGACTGGATGCTGGAACCAAGACACTTTATTGACACAAAAACTCAGCTTATATGTGGTTACAGCCTGTTAGGAACGCCCCCCTCACACAGTGGGGTTTCCCATACAGATTATAGGAGACAAGTCGGAGCCGACCATGCAGACACGTTTCTTTAGATAAAGACATCAGTGGAGTTAATTAATACACTGAAGCAATCAGAATAATTAACATACTACTTCTCTAATCATTTAGCCTGATGATACAATACACATCTTTTAAGGGTAAACACAGATCTTCTTTACACAACACAATAGATCAATTAACCTTTAGAATAGTGAGGGGACATTAGCACGTCAATAACCTGTCAGAGGAATGAATCACACATGAAATTCCTTTCTACCTCTACCCATATGGCTAGCAGGGAGCAGTACACTGAGACATATAGGCAAATGTATCACAGCGACAATTTTGAAAAAAATTCAATATTTTTTACTTTTTTCCATAATAAATATCCCCCAAAAACATATTTTTTTCCTCAGTTTAGGCCGATACGTATTTTTCTACCTATTTTTGGTAAAAAAAAATCGCAATAGGCGTTTATTGATTGGTTTGCGCAAAATTTATAGCGTTTACAAAATAGGGGATAGTTTTATTGCATTTTTATAATTTTTTTTTTACTACTACTAATGGCGGCGATCAGCGATTTTTTTTGTGACTGCGACATTATGGCGGACACTTTGGACAATTTTGACACATTTTTGGGACCATTGTCATTTTCACAGCAAAGAATGCATTTAAATTGCATTGGCCCAGATTCAGTAAGCAATTGCGCCTGCGTAACCATAGGTTACGCAGTGCAATTGCTGACTTGCGCCGGCGTAACGAGTTCTCCTGATTCAGAGAACTCGTTACGCCGACTGCAGCCTAAAATCTGCGTGGCATAAGGCTCTTATGCCACGCAGACTTTAGGCTGCATTCTTGCGTTGACCGCTAGGGGGCGCTCCCATTGTGGTCAGCGTATAGTATGCAAATTGCATACTTACGCCGATTCACAATGTTGCGCGGGCCCTGCGTACGCAAGGTACGGAGTTTCCGTACGGCATCTTTAGCGTAAGGCTGCCCCTTCTAATAGTAGGGGCAGCCAATGCTAAAGTAAAGCCGCCGTTCCCGCGACGTGAAATTTGAATTTCACGTCGTTTGCGTAAGTGATTCGTGAATGGCGCTGGACGCCATTCACGTTCACTTTGAAGCAAATGACGTCCTTGCGACGTCATTTGCCGCAATGCACGTCGGGAAAGTTTCCCGACGGAGCATGCGCTCTATGCTCGGCGCGGGAGCGCGCCTAATTTAAATGATTCCCGCCCCCGGCGGGATCATTTAAATTGCGCGCGCTTACGCCGGGCAATTTTGCCGGCGCGCCCTCGCAATTTACGGAGCTACTGCTCCGTGAATCGAGGGCAGTGCAAAATATTTGCGTGGGCGCAGGGCAAAATCGTTGCCCTGCGCCTCCGCAAATATAGCGCAGATCTCTTTGAATCTGGGCCACTGTTTATTGTGAAAATGACAGTTGCAGTTTGGGAGTTAACCACAGGGGGCGCTGTAGGAGTTATGTTTCACCTCGTGTGTGTTTACAACTGTAGGGGGGTGTGGCTGTAGGTGTGACGTCATCGATCGAGTCTCCCTATATAAGGGATCACACGATCGATGCGCCGCCACAGTGAAGCACGGGGAAGCCGTGTTTACATACAGCTCTCCCCGTTCTTCAGCTCCGGGGAGCAATCGCGAGGGGGCGGCTAGAAACGATTAGAATAGAATAGAATTGTTTCTAGCCGCACCCTCATCCCGGATCGCTCCTGAAGCCACGGGGACCGCCGCAAGTACCGGGGGGGGGGGGGGGTCCCGATCGGACCCCCGACCCACGTCAAGCAGAGCAGCAGAGCACGTACAGGTACGCCAATGTGCCTGTCCGTGCCATTCTGCCGACGTATATGTACATGCGGCGGTCCGGAAGTGGTTAAAGGGACATTTTCTTGTAATTTTTTCTTTTTTTTTCCCTCCGCCGCTTACCAGAGCCGTCGGTAGCAGCGGAGGCGATCGGGTCCTCTTCCTAGCTGGGTATGGATATAAGTGAGGGGGGAGACGGCCCCCACCCGTCTCCATACCATAGCAGGGAGGAAGCGACGTCAAAACATCACTTCTGCCCATACGTCTTAAAGGCACATTTTTTTGTTGTAATTTTTGTCAAATGACAAAATGTTTTATTTTTTTTTTATTTTTTATATTGCATTTTAGTGTAAATATGAGAGGTGACGTCTTTTTCCCCCCAGATCGCATATTTAAGAGGACCTGTCATCCTTTTTTCTATTACAAGGGATTTTTACATTCCTTGTAATAGGAATAAAAGTGACCCGTTTTTTTTAAACAGTGTAAAAATAAATAAAATCAAGTAAAATAAATAAGAAAACAAAATTATTTTTTTTTTAACCACTTCCCGACCGCCTCATGTAGATAAACGTCGGCAGAATGGCACGGACAGGCACATAAACGTACCTGTACGTGCCTGCCTAGACGTGGGATGGGGGTCCGATCGGGCCCCCCCCCCGGTACATGCGGCGGTCGGATACCCTCGGGGAGCGATCCGGGACGACGGCGCGGCTATTCGTTTATAGCCGCTCCGTTGCGATCGCTCCCCGGAGCTGAAGAACGAGGAGAGCCGTATGTAAACACGGCTTCCCCATGCTTCACTGTGGCGGCTGCATCGATTGAGTGATCCCTTTTATTAGGGAGACACGATCGATGACGTCAGACCTACAGCCACATCCCCCTACAGTTGTAAACACACACTAGGTGAACCCTAACTCCTACAGCGCCCCCTGTGGTTAACTCCCAAACTGCAACTGTCATTTTCACAATAAACAATGCAATTTAAAGCGGGGGTTCACCCTATCAACGAAAAAAAATATTTTTTTTTCTTTTACCATCGAGACAGGCATTGTAGCGCGAGCTACAGTATGCCTGTCCCGAATTTTTTACCCCCGTACTCACCTTGTACGCGTAGATCGAAGATACCGGGGAATGGGCGTGCCTATGGAGACGGAGGATGATTGACGGCCGGCTCTGGTGCGTCACGCTTCTCCGGAAATAGCCGAAATAGGCTTGTCTCTTCACGACGCCTGCGCATAGCCTGTGCGCAGGCGCCGTGAAGAGCCGAGACCTACTCCGGCTGTCTTCGGGGAGCGTGACGTGCCAGGGCCAGCCGTCAATCATCCTCCCTCTCCATAGGCACGCCCATTCCCCGCGGGAGCCGAAATCTACGATGTCCGATTACAAGGTGAGTCCGGGGTTAAAAAAATCGGGACAGGCATACTGTAGCTCGCGCTACAATGCCTGTCTCGATGGTAAAATCAAGTCAGAGAGGGTGAACTACCGCTTTAAATGCATTTTTTTGCTGTGAAAATGACAATGGTCCCAAAAATGTGTCAAAATTGTCCGAAGTGTCCGCCATAATGTCGCAGTCACGAAAAAAATTGCTGATCGCCGCCATTAGTAGTAAAAAAAAAAAATTTATGAAAATGCAATAAAACGATCCCCTATTTTGTAAACGCTATAAATTTTGCGCAAACCAATCGATAAACACATATTGCGATTTTTTTTTACCAAAAATAGGTAGAAGAATACGTATCGGCCTAAACTGAGGAAAAAAACATTTTTAGATATGTTTTTGGGGGATATTTATTATAACAAAAGGTAAAAAATATTGCATTTTTTTCTAAATTGTCGCTCTATTTTTGTTTATAGCGCAAAAAATAAAAACCGCAGAGGTGATCAAATACCACCAAAAGAAAGCTCTATTTGTGGGGAAAAGGGACGCCAATTTTGTTTGGGAGCCACGCCGCACGACCGCGCAATTGTCTGTTAAAGCGACGCAGTGCCGAATTGTAAAAACCCCTTGAGTCATTTAGCTGTATATTGGTCCGGGGCTTAAGTGGTTAAAGCGCCCCGTCCCGAAGAAGCGAACGCATACGCGAGCAGCGCCCGCATATGAAAACAGTGTTCAAACCACACCTGTGAGGTATCGCCGCAATCGGTAGAGCGAGAGCAATAATTCTAGCCCTAGACCTCCTCTGCAACTCAAAACATGCAACCTGTAAAAAAAAAAAATGAAATGTCGTCTATGGAAAAAGTCCGGGACATGCAGTAAAGTCAGCCCAATTTTTTCATGTCATCCGTTATTACAGGAGGACTGGATCTGGTTCTGGTGCCGGGACTTGGGTTCGATAAGGACGGCCGTCGCTTGGGGCGGGGTAAAGGATATTACGACACGTTCTTGGAACGCTACAACCAACAACTTTCTTCCAGGCCACACACCATCGCGTTGGCTTTCCAGGAGCAGATCTGTCCCTCCGTCCCCGTCACCGACAGCGACTTCGTCATCGACGAGATCCTCTGTGCCGGAGATCTGGAAATTGTTCAAAACTAGAAATGTGACGGACATTCTGTGTTCCAGCAATAACACGAAATTCCAGGTCATTTCTTAATCCAATAGGATTGGCTACCTCAGGTTTATCATCTCTTCTGTAAAAATTTCTTGTCTGAGGTCTTCCGGCCTCTTCATTTTCCTCCGGATCCAATATGACCCGTGACAACCAGAGACTTTTGAAGGATGGGGGGTACTCCTGTGCCAGCGTCACTAATGACTCTTGGGTCTAGGGTCACCCTGTGCCCCTTTTGGGCGGCCCAGAGTCACCCTGGGCCGCCCCTATTAGAGACACAGGGGGTGTCATCATCTCCCATTCAGGGCTGGTGCAAGGATTTCTGACAACCAAGGCGAAACCTCATTTTGCCCCCCCCCCTTTAGCCCCAACCCCTGACTCCACCCCCTTTGCCATGCCCATGTATACCCCACCTTTTTAATGAAGCGCCCGTCAATGTAGCCTCACCAGCGCCCATAAATGCAGCCTCACCAGCACCCATCAAATGCAGCCTCACCAGCGCCCATCAAAAAGAGGCTCACCAGGGCCAATCAAATGCAGCCTCACCAGCGCCCATTAAAATGCAGCCTCACCAGGGCCAATCAAATGCAGCCTCACCAGCGCCCATTAAAATGCAGCCTCACCAGCGCCCATCAAATGCAACCTCACCAGCGCCCATAAAGGCAGCTTTACCAGCACCCATCAAATGCAGCCTCACCAATGCCCATCAAATGTAGCCTCACCAGCGCCCATTAAAATGCAGCCTCACCAGCGCCCATCAAATGTAGCTTCACCAGCGCCCATCAAATGCAGCCTCACTAATGCCCATCAAATGCAGCCTCACTAATGCCCATCAAATGCAGCCTCACCAGCGCCCATCAAATGCAACCTCACCAGTGCCCATAAAGGAAGCTTTACCAGCGCCCATCAAATGTAGCCTCACCAGCGCCCATCAAATGCAGCCTCACCAGTGCCTATCAAATGTAGCCTCACCAGCGCCCATTAAAATGTAGCTTCACCAGCGCCCATCAAATGCAGCCTCACCAGCGCCCATCAAATGTAGCTTCACCAGCGCCCATCAAATGTAGCTTCACCAGCGCCCATTAAAATGCAGCCTCACCAGCGCCCATCAAATGCAGCCTCACCAACGCTCATCAATGCAGCCTCACCAGTGCCCATCAAATGCAGTCTCACCAGCGCCCATCAAATGCAACCTCACCAGCGCCCATCAAATGCAGCCTCACCAGCGCCCATCAAATGCAGCCTCACCAGCGCCCATCAAATGCAGTCTCACCAGCGCCCATCAAATGTAGCCTCACCAGCGCCCATCAAATGCAGTCTCACCAGTGCCTATCTAATGCAGCCTCACCAGCGCCCATCAAATGCAGTCTCACCAGCACCCATCAAATACAGCCTCACCAGCACCCATCAATGCAGCCTCACCAGCGCCCATCAAATGCAGCCTCACCAGCACCCATCAAATGCAGCCTCACCAATGCCCATCAAATGTAGCCTCACCAGCACCCATCAAATGCAGCCTCACCAGCACCCATCAAATGCAGCCTCACTAGCGCCCATCAAATGTAGCTTCACCAGCGCCCATTAAAATGCAGCCTCACCAGGGCCCAATAAAATGCAGCCTCACCAGCGCCCATCAAATGCAGTCTCACCTGCGCCCATCAAATGCAGCCTCACCAGGGCCCATCAAATGCAGTCTCACCTGCGCCCATCAAATGCAGCCTCACCAGCGCCCATCAAATGCAGTCTCACCAGCGCCCATCAAATGCAGCCTCACCAGCGCCCATCAAATGCAGTCTTACCTGCGCCCATCAAATGCAGTCTCACCAGCACCCATCAAATGCAGCCTCACCAGCGCCCATCAAATGCAGTCTTACCTGCGCCCATCAAATGCAGTCTCACCTGCGCCCATCAAATGCAGCCTCACCAGCACCCATCAAATGCAGTCTTACCTGCGCCCATCAAATGCAGTCTCACCTGCGCCCATCAAATGCAGCCTCACCAGCGCCCATCAAATGCAGTCTCACCAGCGCCCATCAAATGCAGCCTCACCAGCACCCATCAAATGCAGCCTCACCAGCACCCATCAAATGCAGCCTCACCAGCGCCCATCAAATGCAGCCTCACCAGCACCCATCAAATGCAGCCTCACCAGCGCTCATCAAATGCAGCCTCACCAGCGCTCATCAAATGTAGCCTCACCAGCGCCCATCAAATGCAGCCTCACCAGTGCCCATCAATGAATGTTTGCTTGCTTCCATTCTTTCGGGAGGCGGGACACAGACACAGTCCTCCGCCGCTGCCGCGCCTCTGACACTATTAGCTAGATTCAGGATGGCGAGCGCATAGTTGCGGCGGCGTAGCTTATGGCATTTACACTACGCCAAGTTAGCGAGGCAAGTACATGATTCACAAAGTACTTGCCTGCTAAGTTACGGCGGCGTAGCGTAAATCGGGCGGGCGTAAGGGCGCCTAATTCAAATTCGGCTAAGGGGGCGTGTTTTATGTTAATGGGGGTTGACCTGACGTGATTGACGTATTTTACGAACGGCGCATGCGCCGTCCGTGTACATATCCCAGTGTGCATTGCGGCAAAGTACGCCGCACGGTCCTATTGGTTTCGACGTGGACGTAAATGACGTAAATCCCTATTCACGGACGACTTACGCAAACAACGTAAAATTTTTGAATTTCGACGCGGGAACGGCGGCCATACTTAACATTACTATTCCAGCTATTTGATGGAATAACTTTAGGCCTGATAATGCGTTACGTAAACGGCGTATCTGTACTGCGGCGGCCGGGTGTACGTTCGTGAATAGGCGTATCTAGTGATTTACATATTCTACGCCGACCGCAATGGAAGCGCCACCTAGCGGTCAGCCTAAAAATTACACTTTAGGATACGACGGTGTAAGACACTTACGTTGCTCGTATCTGAGCCTAATTTAAGCGTTACCAGAATACGCTTAAATTAGCGCCGGCGCAAATTCAGACTTAGGCTGGCGTATCTACTGATACGCCAGCCTAAGTCTTTCTGAATCTAGCTATATGTGCGAACGGAGCGGCGGCTGCCTGCTGATGCTGGGACTAAGGCCCCGTACACACGTCCGAGAAACTCGACGAGCAAAACACATCGTTTTGCTCGTCGAGTTCCTTGTGAAGCCGCCGAGGATCTCAGCGAGCCAAGTTTCCTCATTGACTAACGACATGTTCTCTATTTGGCTCGACGAGTTCCCTCGGCCAAAAGTGTACACACGGCCGGGTTTCTCGGCAGAATACGGCTCCGATCGAGTTTCTGGCTGAATTCTGCCGAGAAACTCGGTCGTGTGTACGGGGCCTTAGATGTTTGCTGCAGAGAGAAGAGAGAAGGAACACCAGTGGCTGGGCGCCCCTAGGCAGCAGTGCGCCCTAAGCGGCTTCCTAGTTTGCCCAGTGGTAGCACCAGCCCTGCTCCCATTTCTATTTTTCATGCCGGGGTGTGTCATCACCTATCCGGTGCAGCCTCTGCATCACTTTGTAATTTTGCATGTTTTAATGTACAATAATAAAAATGGTAAGTTTAATTGTTTGTGTTTCTGTTGTATATTTATTGCTTGTTCTCCATCTCATCTTATTCATTGAAACATCTAATAAGATAGATCCCTCCCACCCAGAGATCCAGCTGAAGTGCAGAGAGATGAGATGTGTCTTCTGTCTGGCTTCCCCTTGGCCACACCCCCCCCAGCTACGCGTTTCACCCCACCCTAGAGGGCCTTACTCATAGAGGTGGGAGTGTACTGCTGACGTTCAATTATTATAGGCTTACCTGTAGGTAAAAGTGGTAGTATAGACTTTACTACCACTTTAAGGACTGGAAGGATTTTCCCCTTAACCACTTCAGCCCCGGACCATTATGCAGCTAAAGGACCTTGCCCCTTTTGCGATTCGGCACTGCGTCGATTTAACTGACAATTGCGCGGTCGTGCGACGTGGCTCCCAATAAAATTGATGTCCTTTTTTTCCACAAATAGAGCTTTCTTTTGGTGGTATTTGATCACCTCTGCGGTTTTCATTTTTGGCGCTTATAAACAAAAATAGAGCGACAATTTAGAAAAAAAAACAATATTTTTTCCTTTTTGCTGTAATATCCCCCAAAAATATATAAAAAAACGTTTTTTTTTTTCCCTCAGTTTAGGCCGATACGTATTCTTCTACCTATTTTTGGTAAAAAAAAGCGTTTATTGATTGGTTTGCGCAAAAGTTATGGGCACGGATTCAGATACAATTGCGTATCTATCGGCTGGCGTAACGTATCTCAGATACATTATGCCGCCGTAACTTAGGGCGCAAGTTCCATATTCAGAAAGAACTTGCGCCCTAAGTTACGGCGGCGTAGTGTAAATGTGTCGGCAGAAGCCCGCCTAATTCAAATGTGGATGATGTGGGGCGTGTTTTATTTAAATTACTTGTGACCCCACGTAATTGAAGTTTTTTACGAACGGAGCATGCCGCCGTCCGTGAACGTTTCCAAGTGCGCATGCTCCAAATTACGCCGCAAACTGTCAATGCATTCGACGTGAACGTAACTTACGTAGAGCCCTATTCGCGACCGACTTACGTAAACGACCGTAAAATATGACGCTGTTCGTTCGTTTCCGACGTCCATACCTAACATGACTTACCCCTGCTTTATGAGGGTAACTTTACGCCGGAAAAAGCCTTACGCAAACAACGTAAAAAAATGCGCCGGGCGGACATACGTTTCTGAATCGGCGTATCTACCTAATTTGCATATTCCTTGTGTAAATCGACGTAAGCGCCACCTAGCGGGCCAGCGTAAATATGCAGCCTAAGATACGACGATGTAAGAGACTTACACTGGTCGGATCTTAGGGAAATCTATGCGTAACTGATTCTAAGAATCAGGCGCATAGATACGACCGACGGAACTCAGAGATACGACGGCGTATCAGGAGATACGCTGTCGTAACTCGTATCTGAATCCGGGCCATGGTGTCTACAAAATAGGGGATAGTTTTATGGCATTTTGCAGCCTTCTGCAGGTCTAAGCTTCCTTCTGTGATCTGGCGCCATCTTGTGGGGGCCATTGGCATTACAATAAAACAGCGGTCGTGCGGCGGGGGTCGCACGGAGGCACAAGGATCCTGTGTCTCCGTGCACCCCCACCTCCCCCGCCGCGCAATCGCGGCAGGCCCGCGCCGGCCGGCAATTGAGGCCACGCTTTTGCGGTCCTTCTGCAGGCCTAAGCTTCCCCAGGCACCAGGTCACAATTTCTTATCGCAATTTGTCAGCCTGCACTATTTTATTTGTATCAGTTTTTGTTATATTTGGTTGCGCAATTTTGATCTTTTCCCACAATTTTAGAGCTGGATATTCAGGCTTTTTAACCGCTTCAGCCCCCGGGACCATTTGCTGGCCAAAGAACAGAGCACTTTTTGCGAATCGGCCCTGCGTCGCTTTAAACTGACAATTGCGCAAAATGACTTTGAACCCCCCCTAACATTATATAATTTTTTTTTTTGCAGAGACCCTAGAGAATAAATTGGTGACCGTTGTCATTCTTTTTTTATGTCCCGCGGTATTTGCGCAGCGTTTTTTCACTCAAGTTCATAGGAAAAAAAAATACACTTTAACCACTTCAGGCCCCGGAGGATTTGACCTCCCAATGACCGAGGCCACTTTTTTGCGATTCGTCCACTGCGTCGTTTTAACTGACAATTGCGCGGTCGTGCGACGTGGCTCCCAAACAAAATTTTTTCGTCCCCACAAATAGAGATTTCTTTTGGTGGTAATTTGATCACCTCTGCGGTTTTTATTTTTTTCACGCTATAAACAAAAATAGAGCGACATTTTTGAAAAAAAAAATCAATAATTTGTACTTTTTGCTATAATAAATATCCCTAATTATTTTTTTTTAAAGAAGGCCATTTTTTTCCTCAGTTTAGGCCGATACGTATTCTTCTACATATTTTGGGTAGAAAAAAAAAAAAAAAATCCGCAATAAGCGTTTATAGATTGGTTTGCACAAAAGTTATAGCGTCTACAAAATAGGGGATATGTTTTATGGCATTTTTTATTAATAATTGTTTTTTTTACTGGTAATGGGCGGCGATCAGCGATTTTTATCGTGACTGCGACATTGCGGCGGAACACATCGGACACGTTTGGCACTATTTTGGGACCATTGTCATTTATACAGCGATCGGTGCTATAAAAATGCACTGATTACTGTGTAAATGACACTGGGGTGTAACCAGGAGGGGGCGCTGAAGGGGTTAAGTGTGTCCTAGGGAGTGATTCTAACTCTAGGGGGGGCGTGGCTTGGCGTGTGACATGACACTGATCACCGCTCCCGATTACAGGGAGCCGTGATCAGTGTCCTGTCACTAGGAAGAATGGCCTCTGATCCCTCCTGTATTGAATTGTATTGTGACTGTACTGTCTTCCCTGATGTAAAGCGCTGTGCAAACTGTTGGC
Organism: Rana temporaria; assembly: GCF_905171775.1. Classification (NCBI taxonomy): domain Eukaryota; kingdom Metazoa; phylum Chordata; class Amphibia; order Anura; family Ranidae; genus Rana; species Rana temporaria. The sequence continues at coordinate 6,850,842 of NC_053491.1, forward strand.
GCTATATAAATCCTGTATAATAATAATAATAATGGGGAAATGCTTAATTACATCAGCTCTCTGTGAGACGATCGCGGGGGAACCCCGCGGACATCGAGCTTGCAGTGGGCGCACACGCGCGTCCACAATGCCGCATCTTAAAGACGACGTACAGGTACGTTGATCTGCTTGTACGTGCCATTCTGCCGACGTATATAGTCGTGAGCCGGTCCTTAAATAGTTAACTTCACATATCGATATGTTTGCTGCAAGATTTTGACCCCTTTCACACTGGAGGCGTTTTTCAGGCGCTTTAGCGCTAAAAATGGCGCCTGTAAAGCGCCTGAAAAAAAAATTAGCTGCGATCCCAGCGTGAAAGCCCGAGTCTGAGGCGCTGCGCTGGCAGGGCGTTAGGGTTGTTCCGATACCACTTTTTTAAGACCGAGTACGAGTACCGATACTTTTTTTTTATCTCATGTGACAGCGACACATGTGTCAATAGTTTTTTTTTATCTTTAACAATTTGTTTTTAATTTTTTACAATTTTTTTTTTTACAATTTTTTTTTGTACAATTTTTTTTTATAATGCTTTTTTTTTTTTAAGGGGGGTGGACCGTGTCAGTGTGTTTTTTTTTCTTTTAGTTTTTTATTATCTTCTACAATAATTTTTTTTATTCTTTTTTTTTTTTTTTATTAATAATTTTTTTTTTTTTTTCAGCCCTGTTGGGGGGCTTTGGTGAGATATCAGTGGTCTTAACAGACCTCTGACATCTCCCCTTTGAGACAGAGAAAGGGACTAAGGACACAGATTCCCCAGTCCCTTTCTCAGCCGCCTCAGCTGCGCTGAAAATGAATGGAGTGAAGACAGCCGCTTCTCTTCATTCATAAACTGAAACATTGTAATCACAGTTTACAATGTTTTAGTTATGTGAATAGACAGAGTCAGTGATCACTGACTCTGT
>NC_053491.1:6856782-6877990 GCF_905171775.1 Rana temporaria
TGGTGGCGATCAGCGATTTTTTTCGTGACTGCGACATTATGGCGGACACTTCGGACAATTTTGACACATTTTTGGGACCATTGTCATTTTCACAGCAAAATAATGCATTAAAAATGCACTGATTACTGTGAAAATGACAATTGCAGTTTGGGAGCTAACCACAAGGGGACGCTGATGGGGTTAAGTGTGACCTCATTTGTGTTTCTAACTGTAGGGGGCGGGGCTGTTGGTGTGACGTCATTAATTGTGTTTCCCTATATCAGGGAACACACGATCAATGACGGCGCCACAGTGAAGAACGGGGGAAGCTGTGTTTACACTCACCTCTCCTCGTTCTTCAGCTCCGGGGACCGATCGCGGGACTCCAGCGGCGATCGGGTCCACGGGTCCCGCGGTCATGGAGCTTCGGACCGGGTTGCGGGCGCGCGACTCACGGCTGGCCACTTAAAGAGGACGTACCTGTGCGTACATGTGCCCAGCCGTGCCATTCTTCCGACGTATATGTGCAGGAGGCGGTCCTTAAGTGGTTAAATATGTAGAAGAATACGTATCGGCCTAAACTGAGGAAATTTTTTTTTTTTTTATATATTTTTGGGGGATTTTTATTACGGCAAAAAGTGAAAAATATTGAATTTTTTTCAAAATTGTCGCTCTATTTTTGTTTATAGCGCAAAAAATAAAAAGCGCAGAGGTGATCAAATACCACCAAAAGAAAGCTCTATTTGTGGGGGAAAAAAAGGACGCCAATTTTGTTTGGGAGCCACGTCGCACGACCGCGCAATTGTCAGTTAAAGCGACGCAGTGCCGAATCGCAAAAAGGGGCCTGGTCCTTTACCTGCATAATGGTCCCGGGGGCTGAAGTGGTTAAAGAGGACCGCCCGCCAGGGGGGCTAACTTTACTGTTTTCTTATTTTTTTATTAAAAACAGTGATTTATTTTCTCCAAAAAAAGTGCGCTTGTAAGACCGCTGCGCAAATACGGTGCGACAAAAAAGTATTGCAATGACCGCCATTTTATTCTCTAGAGTGTTAGAAAAAAATATATATAATGTTTGGGAGGTTCTAAGTAATTTTCTAGCAAAAAATAATTGTTTCTAAATTGGTTCCTTTGAGCTTGTGCATTGTTGGTTCCCTTACCTTTTCCTTCGATTTCCCTTCTAAATGTTTTTTTTCTTTGTATGAATTTCTCACTTCCTGTTTCTCCTCAGTAAGCTTTCCACCATCATCCAAGTCGTTCTGTCTGGGGGTTAGTCAGCGTGCTCGCCCCCTCCCTTGAGACTACATCCCTGCGGGAACACAGCGTCTCCCCGCAGGGATGTAGTCCCAAGGGAGGGGGCGAGCCCCTGTTAACACAGCGTCTCCCCGCAGGGATCTAATGTCGATGTGCATGCCTCACTTTATCCATGCCTCACTGTGCCCATGCCTCACTGTGCCCATGCCTCACTGTGCCCACACCTCACTGTGCCCATGCCTCACTGTTCCCATGCCTCACTGTGTCCATGCCTCACTGTGCCCATGCGTCACTGTGCCCATGCGTCACTGTGCCCATTCCTCACTGTGCCCATGTCTCACTGTGCCCATGCCTCACTGTGTCCATGCCTCACTGTGTCCATGCCTCACTGTGCCCATGCCTCACTGTGCCCATGCCTCACTGTGCCCATGCCTCACTGTGTCCATGCCTCACTGTGTCCATGCCTCACTGTGCCCTTGCCTCACTGTGCCCATGCGTCACTGTGTCCATGCGTCACTGTGTCCATGCCTCACTGTGCCCATGCCTCACTGTCCCCATGCCTCACTGTGCCCATGCCTCACTGTGTCCATGACTAGACTGACGTTTAACATGGGAGTCTATGGAGGGGGTGCCCGGGTTTGAAAAATCGGTGCTCCCCAGCCGTAGGTCCCCCAGACAACAAACTTTGCACACTTGTAGATAAGAACTTGGGTTACATGTGTGCCAAGTTCCGGGTCCAGGGGATCTACAACCGGCCGGTCATGGGTCCCCAAATTCACCAGAGAAATTACCATTTAACATTGGAGTCTATGAAAGGGGTGTCCGGCTTTGAAAAATCGGTGCTTCCCGGCCGTAGGTCCCCCAGACAACAAACTTAGCACAGTTGTAGAGGAAGAGTGGGGCTATATGTGTGCCAAGTTTTTCCAGGGGACCTATGGCCGGTACCGGGTCCCCAAAGTCCGGGAGATCAGGCGCAACAAGGCTTACCTTCAATCACTGTCCAAATCTTGCCGCCTCAACCTTCGCAAAATCTCCAAAATACGCCCCTTTCTAACCAATGACACCACAAAACTCTTAATTCACTCCCCGGTCATCTCTCGCCTCGATTACTACAACTCCCTCCTCATTGGCTTACCTCTGCGTACTCTATCCCCCCTTCAGTCCATCATGAATGGTGCTGCCAGACTCATCCACCTTACCAACCGCTCTGTCTCGCTGCTCCTCTCTGCCAATCCCTCCACTGGCTTCCGCTCACCCAACTAATTAAATTCAAACTACTAACAATTACCTACAAAGCCGTCCACAACTCTGCCCCCACCTACATCACTGACCTAGTTTCTAAATACCAACTGTGACAGGAAGTCAGGTAAATCTGTGGGTGTTGTCACAGACGGGAGATACATTTCTGCCTTGTTTAGACAATACACCAATTGTTATTAGGCGTCGGCTGCAGAAGTAGCCAGAAAAGGTTTAAGGGCATTGGAAAACTTCAGCTGTTCAGAATGAGGCAATTAAGGCCTCTATAAGTAATCCAGAGGATTACCACAAATTGCTGCATCCTGAGGCTTTGTGAGTGAAGGAGAGCAGTAGCTGAAAGTCTTCTGAGGAGGTGATTGATTTTTCTGTGTGACAAAAATCAAAAGACTATTGTTTTTCTGCTGTATGACCAGCAGTGTCTGCCCAGCACTAGGCTGTGCCAGACTCCCTAGATAGGTTCCTGTGTGGTGAAGGTAGACGCCCCAAGTGGCTAGGATTTATTTTATGTTTGATTTTGTTTATGTTGTTTGGATGCTTGCACTTATTTCCAGCAAGATGGAAGAATAAACCGAAATCTTTGTTTTCAACCGTCTTCGACTGCCTGTCTGTATAAATTCAGTGTGTAGTGAACCCATCCAGGGGGTCACACACCCCGCTACCGAGCTAACCCCTTACACAACCAATGTGTTCTTCTCAAGACCTCCTCCTCTCTAGATCTCTCATCACCTCCTCCCATGCTCCTCTCCAGGACTTTTCCAGAGCTTCTCCAAGCCTATGGAACTCCTTACCCCAAACTATCCGTCTATCTCCTTCTCTATTAGCTTTTAGAGGATCCCTGAAAAGCCTCCTCTTCAGAGAAGCCTACCCTTCCCACACCTGACAACTGTATTTTCATTTCAGTCCATCTGATCACCCCCCACAGCTACTACCCTTTGTTCCACTTGACCCTCCCTTCTAGATTGTAAGCTCTAACGAGCAGGGCCCTCTGCTCCCTTCTGTATTGATTTGTATTGTGACTGTACTGTCTTCCCTGATGTAAAGCGATGCGCAAACTTTTGGCGCTATATAAATCCTGTATAATTAAAATAACAGCCCTCAAAATTTACACTCGCCTGCTCGCATTTTGCGAGTACATTTTGAGGGCTGGGAGTGTGGGCTGCCTGGAAGCAGAGGGGCGAGCAAGGAGAGGAGAGTCGCGTCGCCGCTGATGTCACCGCCGCCTGGTTGTTCAAAGCGCGGGGAACATTACAGCTTTCAATTCAATAGCTGTGTTCCCTGCCGCGAGACGCCATATACAGCCCCTCCCCCTTATCCGGGCACTTTGATAGACAGATCACCCGTCTGGTTGCAATGTGGGGACATCTGGCTGCAATGTGGGGACATCTGGCTGCAATATGGGGACTCTGGCTGCAATATGGGGACTCTGGCTGCAATATGGGGACATTTTGCTGCATTGGGGACACTGGCTGCAATGGGGACATTTTGCTGCAATGGGGACACTGGCTGCAATGGGGACATTTTGCTGCAATGGGGACACTGGCTGCACTGAAGACATTTTGCTGCAATGGGGACACTGGCTTCAATGGGGACATTTTGCTGCATTGGGGACACTGGCTGCAATGGGGACACTGGCTCCACTGGGGACATTTTGCTGCAATGGGGACACTGGCTGCAATGGGGACATTTTGCTGCAATGGGGACACTGGCTGCACTGGGGACATTTTGTTGCAATGGGGACACTGACTGCAATGGGGACATTTTGCTGCAATGGGAACACTGGCTGCAATGGGGACACTGGCTGCACTGGGGACATTTTGTTGCAATGGGGACACTGGCTGTTATGGGGACATTTTGCTGCATTGGGGACACTGGCTGCAATGGGGACACTGGCTCCACTGGGGACATTTTGCTGCAATGGGGACACTGGCTGCAATGGGGACATTTTGCTGCAATGGGGACACTGGCTGCACTGGGGACATTTTGTTGCAATGGGGACACTGGCTGCTATGGGGACATTTTGCTGCATTGGGGACACTGGCTGCAATGGGGACACTGGCTGCACTGGGGACATTTTGTTGCAATGGGGACACTGGCTGCAATGGGGACATTTTGCTGCATTGGGGACACTGGCTGCAATGGGGACACTGGCTCCACTGGGGACATTTTGCTGCAATGGGGACACTGGCTGCAATGGGGACATTTTGCTGCAATGGGGACACTGGCTGCACTGGGGACATTTTGTTGCAATGGGGACACTGGCTGCAATGGGGACATTTTGCTGCATTGGGGACACTGGCTGCAATGGGGACACTGGGGACATTTTGCTGCAATGGGGACATTTTGCTGCAATGGGGACACTGGCTGCACTGGGGACATGTTGTTGCAATGGGGACACTGGCTGCAATGGGGACATTTTGCTGCATTGGGGACACTGGCTGCAATGGGGACACTGGCTCCACTGGGGACATTTTGCTGCAATGGGGAAACTGGCTGCAATGGGGACACTGGCTGCACTGGGAACACTGGCTGCACTGGGGACACGTGGCTGCACTGGGGACACTGGCTGCAATGGGGACACTGGCTGCACTGGGGACACTGGCTGCAATGGGGACACTGGCTGCACTGGGGACACGTGGCTGCACTGGGGACACTGGCTGCAATGGGGACACGTGGCTGCATTGGTAGACATGGGCAGGCTGCATTTTGGGGCACGGATAAAGTTGTTGTTAATATTTATTTTTATAACTTAATTCTGCATAAAACATTTAAGTGTCATTTCATGAGATCATTTATGAGGGCGTGTCTAGGGGCGGGATTAGGGGGCGGGACATGGTAGGGGTTGGGCGGGGCAACTGGTGGCGAGTACGCCTTGAGGCCTGGCTAGTAGCTCAGGACATTTTTAGCCCTGATAATAATAATATTATAACCCGAGGGGGGCATTTTCAGCACAAAAAAATGTGCTGAAAAACTCGGCTTATACTCGAGTATATACGGTAATATAAAACGTCAGTCATACTATTTTTTTTAAGGAATGACCAGTACATGCGTCTGTTTCAAATATATTTTAATTAAATAATATATTTTCCTATACATTCATCTTGTCCAGAGATACTACACAATCTTTAGAAAGGTTCCATAAACAGTTCTCGGGAAGGCGCAATTGTAGGTCCCGCTTCGCCTGATCTTCCGGGCGGGTACCTTCCAGGTAGGTGCTCCTTGCCTCTTCTTCTGGGCGGGTACCTTCCAGGTAGGTGCTCCTTGCCTCTTCTTCCGGGCGGGTACCTTCCAGGTAGGTGCTCCTTGCCTCTTCTTCCGGGCGGGTACCTTCCAGGTAGGTGCTCCTTGCCTCTTCTTCCGGGCATAAACAGTCCCATCTCCTGCAAAATCAAGGAGCTCTGCGGTTGGAGGACTCTCAATCCAGCCCACCTTGTGTGAAGAACTGTCTCAGAGGATGTATAGTTTTATATATATACTTTTTTTTATATATATATAGATTTCATGCTTATATTAATATAGAGTACAAGGCATATTCTTATACATTCACATTATATATTTATTTATATATGTATATATTTATACCAGATATATATATAATATTGTCAACATTTTTCTCAAGGCCGTAAAAGTCTTTGCAAATATCAAGAAACAATTTTTTCTCTGCAGAATTTAAATTTTTTTTTTTTTTTTTTTTAAAGATCGTCGAAGTGTAAGAAAATAGTTTTTGCCCTTTTTGAATCCATATGACTCGGCCTGGGTACTACGAGGTGAGAGGCCTCCTATGAAAATGTCGTAAAACACTTGTAATAAAAATAAATACACGTTTCTTATGGTATTGCTTTAAATAATATACTTTGATTCTGTGAAGAAGAAGCAGCCGCCGGTGATCGGGGTCCGGAGCCAAGTTGTGGTTCCCGTGTTCCGGGTTTGGGGGGGGAAATAGCCGGATCACCTCCTATTTTTTTTTTTTACTAATGAGGTCAAGTCCTAGAAAAACCTTTCTTGGCTGATGCACATAAATATTCATCAATGCAATTGTTCACGGTACTGTCCATGTGTTCAGAAATTAGAGAGCCAGGGCTTTTTTTTTTTTTTTTTTGGTGGAACTCATTTCTTTTTTTAACAAGAAATGGTGGAACTCATTTCCACCACCTCTGGCCCAGACCTTTTGGTTCCCTGCTCACCGCAATCACTTGTAAACACAGAAGTCCGGTTTCTGTGTTTACAAGTCCGGTTTCTGTGTTTACAAGTCCGGTTTCTGTGTTTACAAGTGACAGCTCTGCACTCTGTGTGCCACCCTCCTGAACTCTGCGTGCCACCCTCCTGAACTCTGCACTCTGTGTGCCACCCTCCTGAACTCTGCACTCTGTGTGCCACCCTCCTGAACTCTGCACTCTGTGTGCCACCCTCCTGCACTCTGCACTCTGTGTGCCACCCTCCTGAGCTCTGCACTCTGTGTGCCACCCTCCTGAGCTCTGCACTCTGTGTGCCACCCTCCTGAACTCTGCACTCTGTGTGCCACCCTCCTGAACTCTGCGTGCCACCCTCCTGAGCTTTGCACTCTGTGTGCCACCCTCCTGAGCTTTGCACTCTGTGTGCCACCCTCCTGAGCTCTGCACTCTGTGTGCCACCCTCCTGAGCTCTGCGTGCCACCCTCCTGAACTCTGCACTCTGTGTGCCACCCTCCTGAACTCTGCGTGCCACCCTCCTGAACTCTGCACTCTGTCTGCTACCCTCCGGAACTCTGCACTCTGTGTGCCACCCTCCTGAACTCTGTGTGCCACCCTCCTGAACTCTGCCACCCTCCGGAACTCTGCACTCTGTATGTAATGCAATCCTGGTATTTATTGGCCCCCTTTACGACCCTCCTACTGTTTGTGAAATTTGACTGACCACACCCACTATTCAGAGCCACAACCAGAGGGTTCTTGGATCTGAATCAGCTCTCAGGCGATTTGGGTTTTCCTACTTGGTTCACATGGCAGCTTCGGGTAGGTTTCAATTTCTCTTCCTACCCTACAGGGTTGTTAGTGCTTGATTGCACCATGTGGGCTCTGTGTGTGGGCTTGGTATTTACTGTGGACCTTGCTTTGGTACCTTGGCTTCTATTGCTTGCGACTTGAAGTTGCCCCAAGTCCTTCCAAGTCGCGCGGTTGAGAAAATCAATGGAAGTGAATGGAGCCGTATTAACCACTTCCCGACCGCCGCATGTAGATATACGTCGGCAGAATGGCACGGACAGGCACATCAACGTACCTGTACGTGCTCTGCTTGACGTGGGTGGGGGGTCCGATCGGGACCCCCACTCCCCCCCGCTACATGCGGCGGTCGGTAAGCCTCGGGGAGCGATCCGGGACGACGGCGCGGCTATTTGTTTATAGCCGCTCTGTCGCGATCGCTCCCCGGAGCTGAAGAACGGGGAGAGCCGTATGTAAACACGGCTTCCCCGTGCTTCACTGTGGCGGCGCATCGATCGAGTGATCCCTTTTATAGGGGAGACTCGATCGATGATGTCAGTCCTACAGCCACACCCCCCTACAGTAGTAAACACACACTAAGTGAACACTAAATGTTACAGCGCCCCCTGTGTTTAACTCCCAAACTGCAACTGTCATTTTCACAATAAAGAATGCAATTTAAATGCATTTTTTGCTGTGAAAATGACAATGGTCCCAAAAATGTGTCAAAATTGTCCGAAGTGTCCGCCTTAATGTCGCGGTCACGAAAAAAATCGCTGATCGCCGCCATTAGTAGTAAAACAAAAAAAAATGCAATAAAACTATCCCCTATTTTGTAAACGCTATAAATTTTGCGCAAACCAACCGATAAACGATTATTGCGATTTTTTTTACCAAAAATAGGTAGAAGAATACGTATCGGCCTAAACTGAGGGAAATTTTTTTTATATATGTTTTTGGGGGATATTTATTACAGCAAAAAGTAAAAAATATTGCATTTTTTTCAAAATTGTCGCTCTATTTTTGTTTATAGCGCAAAAAATAAAAACCGCAGAGGTCATCAAATACCACCAAAAGAAAGCTCTATTTGTGGGGAAAAAAGGACGCCAATTTTGTTTGGGAGCCACGTCGCACGACCGCGCAATTGTCTGTTAAAAACGACGCAGTCCCGAACTGTAAAAACCCCTTGGGTCTTTAGGCAGCATATTGGTCCGGGGCTTAAGTGGTTAATACACACTACTGAGGTCGCTCCGACTTCAGAAAAGGTTCCTGTACTACTTCAATCTGACTTCTAGGCGACTTGTACCCATTGATTTCAATGGAAGTCATCTCAGAAGTCGGATCACTGTCTTAACCACTTAAGCCCCGGACCATATTGCTGCCTAAAGACCCAAGGGGTTTTTACAGTTCGGGACTGCGTCGCTTTAACAGACAATTGCGCGGTCGTGCGACGTGGCTCCCAAACAAAATTGGCGTCCTTTTTTCCCCACAAATAGAGCTTTCTTTTGGTGGTATTTGATCACCTCTGCGGTTTTTATTTTTTGCGCTATAAACAAAAATAAATTTTTCCTCAGTTTAGGCCGATACGTATTCTTCTACCTATTTTTGGTAAAAAAAAATCGCAATAATCGTTTATCGGTTGGTTTGCGCAAAATTTATAGCGTTTACAAAATAGGGGATAGTTTTTTTGCATTTTTATTTTTTTATTTTTTTTACTACTAATGGCGGCGATCAGCGATTTTTTTCGTGACTGCGACATTATGGCGGACACTTCGGACAATTTTGACACATTTTTGGGACAATTGTCATTTTCACAGCAAAAAATGAATTTAAATTGCATTGTTTATTGTGAAAATGACAGTTGCAGTTTGGGAGTTAACCACAGGGGGCGCTGTAGGAGTTAGGGTTTACTTTGTGTGTGTTTACTAGTGTAGGGGGGTGTGGCTGTAGGAATGACGTCATCGATCGTGTCTTCCCTATAAAGGGAATGACGCGATCGATGCGCCGACACAGTGAAGCACGGGGAAGCCGTGTTTACATACGGCTCTCCCCGTTCTTCAGCTCTGGGGAGCGATCGCGACGGAGCGGCTATAAACAAATAGCCGCGCCGTCGTCCCGGATCGATCCCCAAGCGGACCCCCCACCCACGTCTAGCAGAGGACGTACAGGTACGTGATTGTGCCTGTCCGTGCCATTCTGCCGACATAAATGTACATGAGGAGGTCGGGAAGTGGTTAACTGAAGCAACAATACAGGAAGATAACATTTCTCCCTCCCACAGAGCTGATTGTTGTTTGATTGGCCACTGGAAAGCCTCCTGTCCTGGAGGCAACTTGAAGTTGCCTTGTGAGTTGCCTGATGATTCATACTCAAGTCCGGTCCAAGTTGCCTCCCAAAGTCGTGCTGGAAGTCGTGTTGCCCCCCTGTGTGAACAGGGACAGCTAGCAGCAAAAATATGCAGGCGTAGGACACACCACTTTGCCACGCCCCCTTAAAGGAGAATTGTACCAAAAAAAAAACAAGAATGGTTAAACCCACAAGTGCTTTTTTTTTTTTTTTTTTTTACCACCACTATTCCTTTATATTGGGCTTTTGGAATTTACAAATGTAGCAATTTAGAAATCAGATGAAGGGTTTAGCGCTGGGAAACACTTTTTGATAGATAAAAAGTGAATTTTATATACAGTGGGACCTCGGATCGCGAGTAACGCGGTTAACGAGCGTTTCGCAATACGAGCGCAGTTTTAAAAAAAATCCTAACTCGGTTTGCAACACGAGCAGGATTCAAGCCAAAGCGGTGTGCAGTACCGCGTTTGGCCTGAGGTGGGGGGGGGGCATCGGAGCCGAGCGGGGCTAAACGGCGCAGATCGCAGCCGTTCGGGAATGCTCGGAAAGACACAGAAATACTCTGTTCTTGAGCCTTCCTGAGGTGTCCTCGGGCCTTTCCGGCTGTTTCCGAGGCTCTCCGGCGCCCCCCCCCCCCGCCTCTGGCCACATGCGGTATTGCATGCCATTGAAGTTAATGCGGAACAAATTATTTTTGTTTACATTGACTTCAATGGGGAAACTCGCTTTGATATGCGAGTACTTTGGATTACGAGCATTCTCCTGGAATGGATTATACTCGTAATCCGAGGTTCCACTGTACATCTATATAGATCAGACCAAAATGAGGGACAAATGAGGAGGAAAGAGGGACAGAGGGACATTGCTATAAATCAGGGACAGTCCCTCGAAATCAGGGACAGTTGGGAGCTATGACTATTTGATGTGATTTGGGGGGTGTGTGTAGGGGGAGGGGTTTTGGGGGGGTCGTGGTTGAGTTCCAGCACCTATTGTTTGAGAGAAAAAAAGCCCTGAAGAGAGCTAAACCAACATGGCTGCTATCTCTGCACATTTTATACATAAAACTGGTGCTGCTCTATGATGCACCCTCCCCCAATATACTTACCTGTGCCCGATCTCGATCTAGCCCTGTGCACGAGAGCAAGCGGCTCACTCGGCTCTTTCTTTGCTCATAAGCTCAGAGACAGCTCTGGCAGCCATTGGCTCCACCTACTGGCCCAGATTCAAGAAGCACTTGCGCCCGCGCAACCATAGGTTGCGCGGCGCAAGTGCTTACTTGCTCCGGTGTAACGAGTGCTCCTGATTCAGGAACCTCGTTACACCGACTGCAGCCTAGGATGTGACAGACATAAGCCTCCTTATGCCTTCACATCTCAGGCTGCATTCTTGCGTTGGCCGCTAGGGGGCGCGGCCTTTGTGATCGGCGTGTAGTATGCAAATTGCATACTACCACCGATTCACAAAAGTTGCGCGGGCCCTGCGCACGCAAGGTACGGAGTTTCCGTACGGCGACTTTAGCATAAGGTTGCTCCTGCTATAGCAGGGGCAACCTATGCTAAAGTATAGCTGCGCCTCCCACCCGTGAAATTTGAATTTCACGTTGTTTACGTAAGTGATTCGTGAATGGCGCTGGACGCCATTCACGTTCACTTAGAAGCAAATGACGTCCTTGCGACGTCATTTGCCGCAATGCACGTCGGGAAAGTTTCCCGACGGAGCATGCGCTGTTCGCTCGGCGCGGGAGCGCGCCTAATTTAAATGATTCCCGCCCCCGGCGGGATCATTTACATTAGGCAGCCTTACGCCCGGCTGTTTAGCATATCGCCCGCGCAATTTACGGAGCTACTGCTCCGTGAATCGCTGGGCAAATGGAAATATTTGCGTGGGCGCAGAGAAAAATCTTTGCTCTTTGCCCACGCAAATATTGCTCCATTCTACCTGAATCTGGGCCACTGTCAATTACAGCCAGTGAGGAGGGAGCATAAGGCTGGTGCCAAGCAGGGCCGTCTTTAAGGCAGGGCAAAAAGGGGCCCTGTCATTGTTGTGGGGCCCAAAGCAGCTGCCTCATACTTGCCAACTATCCCAGTTTAAATTCCCTTGTCCCTTGAAGTTTTAGTCCTGTGCTGTGTCCCGATATCTCAGTGTGAAGTTCTGTTACTAATGCTTCCCAGCTCTGCCCTATTGTTGTGTACAGATGGCTCACCTGCAGACCCTGTGTTTACATGTAAATAACCGTCATTCATATGTAAATAACGGGAGCATTCATATGTAAATAGCTGAGCCCGGCGCATTAATATGTAAATAAATGCGGCATTCACATTCATATGCCCCTCTGCAGTGAAGAGATGATGTGCTGAAACCTCTAGCGACCAATCTGTGAGCAGTATCACTGTACAGTAACCTCTAGCAACCAATCAACAAGAAGAAATCATGTGCCGTAACCTTTAGCAAACAGCCTGTAAGTGGTAATGATATGCTGTAACCTCTAGCAACCAATCAATGAGCAGTATTACTGTACAGTAATCTCTAGCAACCATTTAACAAGAAGAAATCACGTGCTGTAACCTCTAGCAAACGAATCAGTGAGCCGTAATGTGTGCTGTAACCTCTAGCAACCAGTCAGTAAGCGGTAATGATATGCTGTAACCTCTAGCAACCAATCGCAATCACTGCCTGATCTGATACAGTAAACTGATTTTAAGTCTAGCTGATACTTATTGTATGTCTCAGAGCAGGTGGAGAGAAAAATTGCATGGGGGGGGGGGGGTAAGATTTTTTATTGCCCAGGGTCCAATCAACATTAAAGACAGCCCTGGTGCCAAGCTGCGCTCTTTGTGTCTATGGACACGCAGAGCCAGCTCGGGGGAGAGCCCACATGAGTGCTCCCCATAGTAAAGCGGCTTGCTATAGGGAGCACTCAGTAGGGGGGGGGAGGAGCCAGAAGCACCGGCGGGGGACCTGAGAGTAGGAGGATCGAAGCTGCTCTATGCAAAACCATTCACCAGGAAAGTGTTAAAAAAAAAGAAATGAAGGGTTTGCAATCACTTTGAAGAGGAATTCCAGGTGTGAATAATTTTACAAAGTTACATTGTTTCAGCTTGGACCAATGTAAGCAGACATGTGCAATACCCGTGGGATTCCTCTAGAACCGGGGTAAGCAATTAGCGGACCTCCAGCTGTTGCAAAACTAAAACTCCCATCATGCCTCTGGGAGTCATGCTTGCGGCTGTCAGTCTTGCAATGCCTCATGGGACTTGTAGTTTGGCAACAGCTGGAGGGCCACCAGTTTGACTGCTCTTCTCTAGAGGAACCCTTAGTAACCTCTAGACGTGAGGGGGTGTCAAACTGGCGGACCTCCAGCTGTTTCAGAACTACAACTCCCATCATGCCTCTGGGTGTCATGCTTGCGGCTGTCAGCCTTGCATTGCCCCATGGGACTTGTAGTTCTGCAACAGCTGGCGGGTCCGCTAACTGCATATCCCTGCCCTAGAATCTGGAAATCATTGTAGTAGACACCCACTCCGGCACCGATCTCCACTAGCTCCTGGGTCCCGTGGCCGAGCGGCCGCCCGGCTGCACAGGAGGTTGGCCACTTGTTATGGGTGCCATTCAGAGACTGCTTTGCATCCTCTCAATGAATGTAATGCGTTCTCTCTGATTGGATGAGGTGGAAACGCAGGGTGGTAATAATGACACCTCCTGTGTTCACAATGCAGCAGGGCGGCTGCTTGGCCCAGGGGCCCCCCGTAAGCTGGTGAAGATCGCTGTAGTAGCCGATATAGCAGCCATTCTCAATCAAGGTTCCAAGCAGCCCTAGGGTTCTCCTCTAGAGAAGAGGAGTCAAACTGTGGCCCTCCAGCCATGGGCGTCTGCAGGTAGGGGCAAGGGGAGGCAATCGCCCCCCCCCCCTAGAATCATCACAAAGGTGTTTTAGTTGCTAGCCGCAGTGGCCGCCACTGACTTTTTTTCCTGAGTCAGCCGGATGCTCTCTGTCCTGACCAGGGCAGACTGACAACTCATGGGGCCCCCGGGCAATAGAAGATTATGGGGCCCCCAGGCTTACAGATGGCCACCACGCCAGGAGGCAGTGCAGAGGCGGGGCAGATAAAATCTCAGGATTTTCACATCAAAAACATGTCGGTTTCGGACATATCAGGGACAGATGTAAAAAAAAAACGGATTTTTACATACTGTCCCTGGTTTTACTGAGCCTGGCAAATCTGATGGGGCCCCCTAGTGGCATGGGGCCCTCGGGCAGTGCCCGAGCGACTCAATGGTCAGTCCGCCCCTGGTCCTGAGACATCTGATGTACCTCCCTCACCCCCGGCCCCATCATTGGATGAAATGGCTTGGCTGTCCCGCCGCTCCTCTTCAGTGATTGCCTGCCTGTGTACATGTTGTGTAGATCCAGCCGGCATCGGCACTGCCTACTCAGTGCAGTCAGGGTCCGAGCCGCCGAGTGATACGCTACCAGTGCCTACTAGTGTTGCTCACGAATATTCGTATTGCGAATATTCGGCTCGAATATGGCATATTCGAGTATTCGCGATATATTTCGAATTTCGCGGTGAATATTCGCTATTCCGAATATTCAAATTTTTACAATTTTATTTTTAGAACAGATCACATCCTAGAGATCTCCATCGACGTCTAAAAGCATTGCTGGTATGATTAGAGACCCTGGGCCGAGTAGCTGAAGCGATCATTTTATCTTGCCGAAAAATCGCAATGCGATTATTCGGCAATCGGAATATCGCGCGATTATTTTCTCCGCCCTTCTTTTGCATCAGAGCCAATCAGAGTGCTCCTACCGCAGTTGTCGAAATTCCGCAATAAATATCGCATTCACATTTTGCGAAATTTCGATAAAATATCACGAATATTCTGAGCCAATCAGAGGGCTCCTACCGCAGTTGTCGAAATTCCGCAATAAATATCGCATTCACATTTTGCGAAATTTCGATAAAATATCACGAATATTCTGAGCCAATCAGAGGGCTCCTACCGCAGTTGTCGAAATTCCGCAATAAATATCGCATTCGCATTTTGCGAAATTTCGATAAATATCATGAATATTCTGAGCCAATCAGAGGGCTCCTACCGCAGTTGTCGAAATTCCGCAATAAATATCGCATTCGCATTTTGCGAAATTTCGATAAAATATCACGAATATTCTGAGCCAATCAGAGTGCTCCTACCGCAGTTGTCGAAATTCCGCAATAAATATCGCATTCACATTTTGCGAAATTTCGATAAAATATCACGAATATTCTGAGCCAATCAGAGGGCTCCTACCGCAGTTGTCGAAATTCCGCAATAAATATCGCATTCATTTTGCGAAATTTCGATAAAATATCACGAATATTCTGAGCCAATCAGAGGGCTCCTACCGCAGTTGTCGAAATTCCGCAATAAATATCGCATTCGCATTTTGCGAAATTTCGATAAATATCACGAATATTCTGAGCCAATCAGAGGGCTCCTACCGCAGTTGTCGAAATTCCGCAATAAATATCGCATTCGCATTTTGCGAAATTTCGATAAAATATCACGAATATTCTGAGCCAATCAGAGGGCTCCTACCGCAGTTGTCGAAATTTCGCAATTATTTTCGCATTCGCAATAGCGAAATTTCGCAAACATTTCATTTCGATAAAATATCACGAATATTCGAATTTAGCGAATATTTCTCGAATATTCGGCTATATATTCGTGATATATCGCGAAATCGAATATGGCGTATTCTGCTCAACACTAGTGCCTACTCATCATCACATGACAGGAAGTCCTGACCTGAAGGGAGTGGCAAGCAACAGAAGGAACAAACACACGGATAGCAGCAGTCAAAATTGCTGGAAAGTTGTGCGGACGCCCATGCCTCCAGCTGCTGCCAAACTACAAGTCCCATGAGGCATTGCAAGGCTGACAGGTACAAACGTGACTCCCAAAGGCAGAGGCATGATGGGACTTGTAGTTCTGCAAAAGCTGGAGGGCCACCAGTTTGACCCCCCCCCCCCCCCACGTCTAGGGGTTACTGAGGGTTCCTCTAGAGAAGAGCAGTGAAACTGGCGCCCCTCCAGCTGTTGCCAAACTACAAGTCCCATGAGGCATTGCAAGGCTGACAGGTACAAACGTGACTCCCAAAGGCAGAGGCATGATGGGACTTGTAGTTCTGCAAAAGCTGGAGGGCCACCAGTTTGACCCCCCCCCCCCACGTCTAGGGGTTACTGAGGGTTCCTCTAGAGAAGAGCAGTGAAACTGGCGCCCCTCCAGCTGTTGCCAAACTACAAGTCCCATGAGGCATTGCAAGGCTGACAGGTACAAGCGTGACTCCCAGAGGCATGATGGGACTTGTAGTTCTGCAACAGCTGGAGGGCCGCCAGTTTGACACCCCCGCTTTAGAGGTTACTAAGGGTTCCTTGAGCCGTGGCTGATGAACTCCCCGTCTGATGGTGCCGGCATAGCTCCATGTTCATCGCCGCTTGGCAAAGTCATCAGCATAACACCAATTGTCCTTTATAACTGTCTATAAGGGCGACATTCTGACCACAGCTGCAGGGGGCGCATTATTCCTGCTGACCACACATTGGAAGTGGTGGTTTTTCTGCCGGTGACCTCCAAAGAATTGGTGTTAGTAAAGGTTCCCCAATGCCTGGAAATGATTTGAAGGGTTCCTCTGGGGTTGAGAAAGACTGTTCTAGAGCAGTGGTCTCCAAACTGCGGCCCGGGGGCCAGAAGATGCGGCCCTTCGATTGCTTTTTCCGGCCCTTGAGGCACTATTTCCACCAATAATGGGGCCTAATTTCCCCCCACTGACACTAATTCCCCCACTGGCACAACTCCTTCCAATGACACCAACGACAGGGGCACTATTTCTCCCAATGACACCAGTGATGGGCCACAATTACTCCCATTGACACCCACGATAGGGCACAATTCCTCCCAATGACACCCATGGTGGGGCACAGTTTCTCTCAATGATGGGGGCACACTTCCTCCCAATGACACCCATTATAGGGCACAGTTTCTCCCAGTGATGGGGGCGCAATTCCTCCCAATGACACCCATGATGGGGCACAGTTTCTCCCAGTGATGGGGGCGCAATTCCTCCCAATGACACCCATGATAGGGCACAGTTTCTCCCAGTGATGGGGGCGCAATTCCTCCCAATGACACCCATGATAGGGCACAGTTTCTCCCAATGATGGGGCACAATTCCTCCCAATGACACCCATGATGGGGCACCGTTTCTCCCAATGATGTTACACAATTCCTCCCAATGACACCCACGATGGGGCACAGTTTCTCCCAATGACAGAGCACAATTTCTACCAATGACACCCATGATGGGACACAGTTTCTCCCAATGACCAGACACAATTACTCCCATTGACACCCACGATAGGGCACAGTTTCTCCCAGTGATGGGGGCGCAATTCCTCCCAATGACACCCATTATGGGGCACAGTTTTTCCCAGTGATGGGGGCGCAATTCCTCCTAATGACACCCAGTATGGGGCACAGTTTCTCCCAATGATGTTACACAATTTCTCCCAATGACACCCATGATGGGGCACAGTTTCTCCCAATGATGGGGCACAATTCCTCCCAATGACACCCATCATGGGGCACAGTTTCTCCTTATGATGTTACACAATTTCTCCCAATGACACCCATGATGGGGCACAGTTTCTCCCAGTGATGTTAAACAATTCCTCCCAATGACACCCACGATAGGGTACAGTTTCTCCCAATGATGGGGCGCAATTCCTCCCAATGGCACCAATGATGGGGCACAGTTTCTCCCAATGACACCCATGATGGGGCACAGTTTCTCCCAATGACGGCACAATTCCTCCCAATGACACCCATGATACGGCACAGTTTCTCCCAGTGATGGGGGCGCAATTTCTCCCAATGACACCCATGATGGGGCACAGTTTCTCCCAGTGATGGGGGTGCAATTCCTCCCAATGACACCCATTATGGGGCACAGTTTTTCCCAGTGATGGGGGCGCAATTCCTCCCAATGACACCCATTATAGGGCACAGTTTCTCCCAGTGATGGGGGCGCAATTTCTCCCAATGACACCCGTGATGGGGCACAGTTTCTCCCAATGATGGGGCGCAATTCCTCCTAATGACACCCATTATGGGGCACAGTTTCTCCCAATGATGTTACACAATTCCTCCCAATGACACCCATGATAGGGCACAGTTTCTCCCAGTGATGGGGGCACAATTCCTCCCAATGACACCCATGATGGGGCACAGTTTCTCCCAATGATGTTACACAATTCCTCCCAATGACACCCATGATGGGGCACAGTTTCTCCCAATGACCGGACACAATTACTCCCATTGACACCCACGATAGGCACAGTTTCTCCCAGTGATGGGGGCGCAATTCCTCCCAATGATACCCATTATGGGGCACAGTTTATCCCAGTGATGGGGCGCAACACTATCTCCTAATGACACCCATTATGGGGGCACAGTTTCTCCCAAGATGTAACACAATTTCTCCCAATGACACCCATGATGGGGCACCAGTTTCTCCCAATGATGTTACCACAATTTCTCCCATTGACACCACGATAGGGCACAGTTTCTCCCAGTGATGGGGGGGCGCAATTCCTCCCAATGACACCCATTATGAGGGCCACAGTTTTTCCCAGTGATGGGGGCGCATTCCTCCTAATGACACCCATTATGGGGCACAGTTTCTCCCAATGATGTTACACAATTCCTCCAATGACACCCATGATAGGGCCACAGTTTCTCCCAGTGATGGGAGCGCAATTCCTCCAATGGACACCCATTATGGGGCACAGTTTCTCCCAATGATGTTACACAATTCCTCCCAATGACACCCACGATAGGGCACAGTTTCTCCCAATGATGGGGCGCAATTCCCTCCCAATGGCACCAAAGATGGGGCACAGTTTCTCCCAATGACACCCCATGATGGGGCACATTTTCTCCCAGTGATGTTACACAATTCCTCCCAATGACACCCACGATAGGGCACAGTTTCTCCCAATAACAGGGCACAATTCTTCCCAATGACACCCATGATACGGCACAGTTTCTCCCAGTGATGGGGGCGCAATTCCTCCCAATGACAACCATGATGGGGCACAGTTTCTCCCAGTGATGGGGCGCAATTCCTCCAATGACACCCATGATAGGGCACAGTTTCTCCCAGTGATGGGGGCACAATTCCTCCCAATGCCACCCATGACGGGGCACAGTTTCTCCCAATGATGGGGCACAATTCCTCCCAATGACACCCATGATCGGGCACAGTTTCTCCCAGTGATGGGGGCACAATTCCTCCCAATGACACCCACGATTGGGCACAGTTTCTCCAGTGATGGGGCGCAATGACTCCCAATGACACCAACAAAGGTGTCCAATTCCTCCACTAACACAATGACGGGGGCACAATTTTTCCCCACCGGGAACCTTTTCTACTTCCAATAGCCACCGTCCGGCCCCCCCTAAAGCCTGAAGAACCGTAAACTGGCCCCTTGTTTTGGAAGTTTGGAGACCCCTGTTCTACAGAATGCGGGATTCAGCAGAATACGGAAAAAGGTTCACCGGACCCACCAATACTCTAAACAATCGTCTTCCTACTCTCCAGGAAGGACTTCCTACCGACGTTCATCAGAAACATGGAATGTAGAAACTCAAGAAGTGCTGACAACGTGTCGAAGAAAAGGCACAAAAGATGAAATGGTTTTTGTATTGCTGTTGGAAAGGATGTTGCGTCATCTCTTTGGCTGTTCGTTTTTTGTCCTCTACTCGTCCTGCTTTCGTATTATTTTCTTCCTTTGCTTTGAGTACTTGGTGAACCGCGAGGTCTTCGGGGACCACCATGTATGTGTGTCAGCCTTATTGTGTGATGACTGTCCAAGAGGGTCTCTGGAGGGAGGAGGACTTCTCTAATCCAGTTACATACAGAAAAAGGGAAAGACCTTACTGGAATCCATACTTCATCGTATCGGTAATATGTGCGTTGTGTTTGTGTGGTGCTTTTATGGTGACATCGTGTTGCCGCCCCCCACTACTTCATATTGTAGGAAGATGTAGGAGCGTCTCTTCGATCTCCTCCTAGTCACCATGAACAGGACGCCCGGTTGGGTGCAAGTAAGGATCGGTCATCGGTCTTCTGGTCATTGCTAAGAATTTAGGACTTCATGGTGCAAATGGGGACAACGATGACCAGAATGACCGTGCAGGCCGCTGCCGTGATGAGTGCCGCCATCTTACAGACCTTGGCGCGTCGGAACTCGGCTTCTTTCCTCTTCAGCAGAGAATCGTAACCTGGAGTGTAGATGTCCTCCATCCAAAACTCCAAATTGTTTGGATTCAGGGATTCTTGAGCCTGTTAAATACAAGATGGGTCATGACAACGCTACCGAATTGCTTTCAGTTGATTACAATTAAATACACCGCATGATTTCCTGATGTCAATGTCAGCACGGCTGGGTATAGGCTCCAACCCCCGCCCATGCTACAGGACTTAAAGTGGAGGTTCACCCGAAAAGTTATTTTTAACCTTAGATTGAGGCTCGTTTTGTGAAGGGGAATCGGGTAGTTTTTTTAAAATCGAAGCCGTACTTACCGTTTTAGAGAGCGATCTCCTCCGCCGCTTCCGGGTATGGGCTGCGGGACTGGACGTTCCTATTTGATTGACAGGCTTTCGACGGTCCGCAAACATCGCGTCACGATTTTCCGAAAGTAGCGAACGCCGGTGCGCAGTCGCCGTATAGAGCCGCACTGATGTTCGGCTTCTTTCGGCTACTCGTGACGCGATGTATGCGACCATCGGAAGCCTGTCATCAAATAGGAACGCCCAGTCCCGCAGCCCATACCCGGAAGCAGCGGAGAAGATCGCTCTCTAAACGGTAAGTACGGCTTCAATTTTAAAAAACTACCCGATTCCCCTTCACAAAATGAGCCTCAATCTAATGTTAAAAAATACATTTTCGGGTGAACTCCCGCTTTAACTTATATAAATTTGAGCCCACCTCTATCTTCTTTTCTTTGTCCCTCTATCCTCTATTGTTCTCTTTCCCTCTTTTTCTCTCTGTTTGTCATTTTATTTTAAAAGTCAAACGTCATACTATATAATCTTATTAGCCCTCACTGCCCTTTGTATGGAATGACACTCAGCGGCGTTGCTAGGCGGGTGCGGGGGGTGTGTGCCGCACCCGGGTGACACCCGCCAGAGGGGTGACACCCGTGGGTAGTGGCACCACTAACACCGCTGCTGCCCTGATTAGCTGAGCCTCGCGCCGCTGTGTCTCTCAGCGGAGCGGACCGAAGCCCCGCCTCCCCTCCTCTATGTTTACATCCACGGAGGGGGAGGAGGAGCCTGCGCTTAAGGGACACACACCGCTGTATTTGGAGGG